>NW_026292346.1:0-20673 GCF_023091745.1 Budorcas taxicolor
GTGTTCTTGTCCATGAATCTTCCAAGGAGTTTGCTAGCACTACAACTCAATGAGGTGGAAAGGCTTCTTCAAATTGCTAGGTGGACAATCTAGGACTTCTACATTTGTGGAAGGTTGAAAGAGTTCTCAAAGATTCACCAAATGATTCCAACATTTGGTCTTCAAGAGGTATTCCTCTCTTCTTGTATTACCTTTGGTTTGAGATGTATATTGCATAAATATTAAGTATTGGGATTGACTACACATATGAATGTAATATATGCTATGAAAAATTGTATTTCATGCTATCTTCCGCTGTAAAATTTTTATTCTATATGTGCAATCCCGGATATTGTTCCTTCAATTGGTATCAGAGCCATGACTTGATATTCATGCAATTACATGTATGTTTGCATTTAGTTTTGTGAGTCTTGAACACTAACAAGAACTTGGAAAGAGTTTCATAGTCTATGCATGTTTGAAGTTTAGATTTGGTAAGCAAATATTCTGTGCACTAAAATTGCAACACTGATTTGACATAGTAAATATTGTTTTTTGGGGCTGATTTTTGGATATGTTATACTATAGAGATAGTATAACATTTCATCTTCTAATAGGCATTTCCAAATTTCGTGGCTAAGGGTTTCATTTAGACCCATTACAGTAGCATTGCTGATTCTCGTGCTCACTGGATAGACTGGGTAGTGTCTGCTCCGAGGGGCATAACTTGGTTAATTTAAATCCGAATTGAGTTCCGTTTGATTCTAAAACTATCTACACTTGAAGAGCTACGTCTCTGCAAAATTTTATAGTTTTTAAAAGACTGTAGATAGCTGAAACGAATCAAAATATTTGGTACATGTGCAGCAGGTTTGTAATAGTAAGATTACAAGTTGAAAGTCATGACTAATTAATTGGATTTTGGTAAAGCCCAAAGGGCCCAAATACTCATGGGCTTAAATCTGATAGGATTAGATGATTTTTTCTTGAAGAAGATTAATTCAAGCCAAGGACTCAAATTGGACCACGAAATGGACTAAGAATTTGCATTGGGCCTTATTCAACAAGTAGAGTTCTTTTATTTAACATGAGATGTTAAAAACTCAAGATATGAAACTTATTGTAACCATGTTTTTAATTTCTTTTATGGATGTGATTCATAATTATATTATTCATAACTTGGCATGATGGATAGATCATGGACTTATAGATGAATGGTTGAATGGTTGTAAATTCATTTGATGACTTTGTGATTATATTCTTTCATTCATTTGATTTGTAATTGAGACATAAGTCTCATTTTTACATATATTGCAAGAGAGCAAATTGTAGTGAGACATATGATGTAATTATTCTACAAATCAAGCTTGCCAAGGAGTTCAAGATCAATCAAGGAGTTGATGGACTTGGAGGTGTTGAAAAGTTCAAGGTGCCAAGACCCTTTGAAGACATTAGATATGTTTGCTTAGGTTTTGTGATTGATCAAATTTATATGGCTCAAATTTGATCAACCACTAAGTCCATGATCCACCATATTTATATTATTGCATATATGTTTACTTAGTTATTTTGCATGAGATATATGCTAAATGGACTAATGTGCAAAGTGAGACCTAATTAAATTTGAAATCTTCCTATGTGCAAACAATATTAGATTGTAAAGCGGTAAAAGTGTTTATCGTTGCCTTCCACTATCCTAGGTTATATTTGCTCGATTGGGTATATCTTGGCTAATCCAAAGGTAGGAAGACATATTCCATGAAAGTATTATATTTACCTAGCAAGCATAGTGATGTTGTGTTGTTCCAATATCACGAGGCCAATAATGTACCAAAACTGAGGTCCGGGATTCAAATTGTCGCAACACTATGACGGTAGGTGTAATCTAACTAGATCACGTTTCCAATAATGCACCAAAGCTGAGGTTATGGTGATTTAGGGGCAAAATGGCCATATCCTATATAGTGATATAGATAGTAATCGTTGCTAACTCTTTGTATGTATATTCCAATAATGCGCCAAAGCTGAGGGGTATTCATATTAAAGAGAATCATGGTCACCTACTAATGAGTCTTTAATCAGATTCACGATCTCATTTAGGAAGTGTGGGATTCGATAAAAATTAGTGGGAGGTATCATTTAATTAAAGGCCAAATTAAATATTTTAACGAGTTTTATGTCAACTTGCGATCTTATTTTCTGCATACGTTTATGGCTATAACAATGAACCCATTTTTAATTAATTAGACTATATATTGCGTAACCGGACCAAACTTTTTGAATTAATGATTTTGTCTAAGAATGGTTCTTAGAAACTTAATCAAGTCTTAGAATTAAATGTCCCTTTATTTTTCATCTTGATAATGTATCAAAACAAAAAATTGTAATACTTATGGTTGATAAGTAAAACAAGTTAAATATGCTAAGGAGTTGTACTCTTTCATAGTTTACATATAATGCAAGATGTAAAGAATATGATTCTAAACTAGCAAATGGTTGTGTTGTAAGCATATTTAATAGCATGATATTAGATATAAATGGAATTCATTTTTATAAATGTATTTCCTCTTTGGTTAGTGGTAATGCAAAAAAGAAATACTAAGAAAAATGATTTCTATTAGCTAGTAGGAGCATGTCTAAAGAGAAAATTAAGGATCGTATAGGCATATGTAAAAAGTATTTTTATAGCCTAGAAATCGGACATTAAAAGATGTTTTAATCCAAAGTATCTTTATAGCTTGAAGGTAAAGGTTGTAAAGCTACTATAAATTAAAATCTTCTTTAATTGTGATTGGTACTACTTTGAGTTTTTTATTCTAGTGAAACATTAGTGTGTGTGTTCGAGGACAGAATCTTAATCATAGTAGTGCGCTTTTGGAAGCGTGGAATGTTTTCAGTGTTAGCAAATGAAACAAAGGTTGTTGCGTTAGCTAAAGACAATTTGTTTGGATACCTTCTGGACATATTTTGTATTTTAAGGATTATACCTAAATGATGTTAGGAATAAAATGTATATTCCTAAAGCTTGTAAAAGCACATTATGGTGTAGTCTTTATTATCTTGATATGGACGAAAGAATGTATTGCAAACATATTGTCAACCGTTATAACCATCCACCAAATTTTAAGATTACTCAAATAATCCAAATTAATTGTAGTTTCTACATGATTAGGTTTTTCTAATAATAAGATGATGATTAGGTTGGTTTGATCAACTTATACATCTTATTTATTGGAATGGTAACCAAGTCATCCTTTGTTTGATAAAGGATTAAAACTACTAGGTTATTTGGATTAGTACATGTTGATGTATTTTAGAGCTATTTGTGAATAGGCTCATATAGAAAAATGTATTAGTGTCTTATGATTAGATCATGAAGGTAAAATACTTAAGTACTATTTTGTTTGAGCATCCCAAATTTTAGTATCGAAATTAACAATGCCTGGAGTACCGCAATGAAATGGGGTTTTCTTAGTGAAGAAACTGTGCTTTGTTGGACATAGTACAATTGTTGATTAGTTTGACTAATCATTATATTTATTTGTGGGTCATGCTTTCCTCAATTTAGTTTTATGTTGAATAGTAAATTCCTACTATTGCTAGAACTTTATATTTGATATAAGTTGGACAACAACCAAGGATTAAATGTCTTAATTTAGATTTCTCCTTCTTTTATTGAAAAGTTTTTAAAGGACTAGTGGGAGTTTTGGTTAAAGGTAATTTTATAGTATATCCCAGTTTTGTAGGATATAATTTCTATTTAATGATCAATGTCTATTGATCTATTATATTGTAATCTTTCTTGAAGAAAATGTTTTGTTCAAGAAAATGTTACTTTCTAATAAAATAGAAATTGAGAAAATATCATCTAAAGCTATAAAATCACCTAGACCAAAGTAATGAATCTATTCAATAAGGTCCGGAATGTGTCATCACACAAGATCTTTTTAAATCTAGTAGTTATCTCATCCTTAAAAAGAATATATATATGGATATCTTTTTGGGATGCACGAAAGTTGTTTGTGTATTTGAGATAAGGATCAATTAGTTGATCCTATGATTTACAAAGAAATGATATATGTGATATCGACTCCAAGAAACTATATAATGTAAAGCTTATTGATTAGACTCCATATACTTTAACTTAATCTGGATATTGATTTATAAGATAAAGGTTGAAGTTAATGAAAAAGGTAATGACCTTTTATAGTTATATTGGTTTTTGAAAGATATCATCAAAGCCAAAGGGTCGACTACGATGAAATATTTTTACCAATAATTATGCTCTTAAGTCTCTTTGTATTATGCTAGATATTATAGCACATTGTGTTACTATATTAATGATTTGGATCAATGGATATGAGTAATATGTGCGTACTTGATAAATCCACTTGTGGATTTTTAAGTAAATTTCTTGGAATTGTTTCGTCCAATTCAAATGAGATTAAAGAGTTAGATTTCATTTAGAATGTGGATGAACCTTGTGATTGCAAAAGAATAGTGGGAACACATCCATTTTTCTATGACTGCAATAATGATGACTTGGATATCATGGATGATGATATGTGTGGATGATATTAATTAAAGTCTAGTCATATTAAATGCTCTTCATATGGAACATGTCGTTCGTATCTTGTGAATTTGTTGCTATGGTGATAATACGAAGAGATTACTCGACATATTCCTTAGATTGTACATAAAGTGTTTTTTTAAGGTGTTCAAGAAACTCTAGATGCATAGCAAATTTATGTTCAAGTTATAGTAACTTCATATTTGCTATACTATGTACAAAGCCTGATATTGCGCAAATTGTAAAGTGTTACGAGTAGATATCAGTCCAATCCAGGTTTAGGAATGCTGGATAGAATTGAAGTATATTCTTAAGTACTCAGGAAGCACTAAAGATATATTTTAGTTCACGGAAAGAGCAAATTCCGTAGTGACGGATTTACTAGTTCAGATTCTTAATCTGAATCTTATAATAGAATGTCTATGTTAGGGTTCACATTTATTTGTAGTGGGAGCTTAGTAAGTTAGAAAGGTTCTGAGAAAACTGTAGATTCTATTACATAACTCATGTCTTTTGTGATATGTAATATTACGAAAGAAGTTGTTTGGATCGAGGAAATCATACAAGTTGGTTATGATTCCTATTGTTAAGTTGTGATGCTTTAGTGTTACGACTATACGAAGCTACTTCACAAGCTTGTGGAACCCAGGTCTCACTGTATGTCCAAACATTTGGAAAAATGTTTTCATCTTCATGCTTTGTATCTGTAGCCAATAATTATATTGAGATATGTCTTTGCAGAAAACGGCCACATCTCTTGATGTTGCTGACCCACTAACCGTAGCTATGAACCTATCACAACTAGGTCCTTGTTTTGAGAAGATGGATATTCGATACCATTATATGTTGTGCTAATACTATGTGACATAGCATTAGTGTAAGTAGGAGATTGTTAGAAATATGCTCTAATGCTACATATTTGGATGACATATATTAGGGCATTTTGACATTTACTTATGGCATTAGTCTTTATATGTTCGTTTAGATATTGACATAATTAGGACATTCATATTCTCTTTCTTTACGTGTATGAATGAGTCCCCTAGTATTTTCATTAGAGGAATGTATTCTAAAAGCGTTTAGAATATATTGGCATATTTCCTTAATATGATAAATACTTAAAGTGTTCATAGTCCTTAGATTATTTGATCGGGACTTCAATAATCTATTACGAACTATCACATGTATTGTTACCTTTTGATTAACATAGGGATGTTAATATTAAAGGATGGTGAGCCACGTGCCATAACAGCATAGGGATGCGACTAACAAACATGTGGGTGACTATTAGTTGAATAGTTCACTGAATGTGACATGAATAACAACTTACATGACTTTGGATTAATAATTTGTTTTCCGTTGCGATTGTGCATGTAATCCTTAGACTTGAGACATTACAGTTGTCATATGTATTGGGGTTTGATTCAAGCATTTTGAATAATGCTTGTCTCGATAAACGAGATGAGATACGTGATCTCGCAGTTTCATTCGTCTATTATAGTGATTGACTGGTAGTGGTCAAGATAGGATCCATTAACCTCCGTCGTGAGGCAATGTCCTATGCAATCTAAGATTGGTTGTTTATTGAGGAAATCCTTGGCCAAGGTATGAATGATGGAGAAAGGGTTTTTCATGTGTCATCTCTCATTATACCAATTAGATCTATGCATAGTATCGAGTTTATGAACTTAATCGAATCATGGTTCTTGCTCGACGGGATAATTAATGGAAGGATTGAATTGCACGGTAATCGGAGACTATAAATAGGTTCATTACGTGATTACTCCATTGCCTTATAAATTGTCTTGATATGTTGCTAGATGTCACTCAAGACCTTAAGGGTGTTTCAAGAATTAAAGGAGAAATTATTGAAACAAATCAAGAACCTGATTGACATTAAAGGGTGTTTAATGTTTCCTTAGTGCTATTTAGCTATGAACCTAGAAAGTCACACTATATTAGCAAGGAGATTAAGTCTTGCTTGGACTTGAATCATCTTCTCTAATAAATTATTAAGGAGTTAATAATTGTAGTCTCAACCATTAAAAGTTAATAGGGCAAATTTATAAGATTAGCAAAGTTTTGGGTGCTTAGTGAAAATAGGTAAACTATGATTTGTTCCTATTGGTTGCCAACATGTTGATGTGGCAATGTATTGGCTAATAAACACAAAGCACCAAGATCAAAATCCTAGCCATCCATCTATTAATCCAAGGGTTGAAATTGGTCAATAATTGTAGGCTTTATTTAAGTGTTAAATAATGGCAACTTGTTTTGAGAAAACAACTTGTAAGACAAATGTATTTGTGTGTGTGTGGTGTTTCACGGCAAAACAAGCAAGAGAAGACAAAGACATTTTGCTCTTTTTTGCATGAATCAAGGAAAAGAGAAAAACAAGAAAAAGCATTGTCTCTTGGTCTTGTGTCTTCTTGGTCAAAGCAAGAGAAAGAAGACAAAGACTTCTTCAATTGTTGTGAGCAATACACGGCTAATGAAGGAGAAAAATGAGTGAGAAAATTCTACTCATTCTGATGTGTATACACGACCAAATGAAGAAGTAGAGAAAGCTTTTGAAGTCCTCTTTTTTTCTGAAAATTCAGCCACATATACATACACTATATATGAGTTGCAAGAAGATGAGAATTAGTTCTTCACTTGCTTTGTCATCTTGGATTAAATTGAGACTATGAAAGATAACTAAACTAAAAGTAGTTTTAAGTAATTTTTCAAAAGAGAGAAGTGTTCTTGTCCATGAATCTTCCAACGAGTTTGCTAGCACTACAACTCAAGGAGGTGGAAAGGCTTCTTCAAATTGCTAGGTGGACAATTTAGGACTTCTACACTTGTGGAAGGTTCAAGGAGTTCTCAAAGATTCACCAAATGATTCCAATATTTGGTCTTCAAGAGGTATTCTTCTTTTCTTGTATTACCTTTGGTTTGAGATTTATATTGCATAAATATCAAGTATTGGGATTGACTACACATATGAATGTAACATATGCTATGAAAAATTGTATTTCATGCTATCTTCCGCTGCAAAATTTTTATTCTATATGTGCAATCCCAGATATCGTTCCTTCAAATTAATGGGTTCACTTCAAATATTTAATATGAAATTTAAACAAAAAAGAAAGGAGAAACATATTGCATTCCAAACTGAAGTTCAAAGTCAAAGCTCTTACTTTGATGAAGATGCAGAAATCAATGAATCTTTAGCATTGCTCACGAAGAATTTCAACAAAGTGTTGAAAAAATGGAAGAAGCAGAGAAGTGAATATAGGCCAGCAACTTTTGAAAGGAAGCAGACTGTTACAACATATCCAGAGACATTCAGAAGGCATAATAGAAGAACGTTCGAGGAGAAGAAGAAAAATAAAGGTATTCAGTGCAGGGAGTGCGAAGGCTTTGGTCATATACAGGTTGAATGTGCAAATACCTTGAAGAAAAAGAACAAGGCCATGAACACCACTTGGAGTGATGAAGATTCAGATGATGTTTCTGAAGGTGATGAAGGATACACCAGCAACTATGTTGCATTCGTTGTTGCAACAGGACAGAATGACGGAAAGACTGTTTCAGCTAATGTCGCACCATCTATTGCAACAACGTCCACAACAGAACATGTATTATCAGATGACAACAGCACGAATTCTGAAACAGATAGTGATGATGATCTGGATGAAGAAAGAATCATGAAAGCATACAATGAGATGTATGAAAAATGGCTGATTGTATGCAAGAAGAATCAAGAGCTAGAGGAAAAGATCAATGGATTGGAGGAACAAAAAGCTGATTTGACAAGATTAGTGACAAACCACCAGATCCAAGCAACTAAGAGTCAACAGAAGATTGAAGAGCTGCAACTGGAGCCGAAACAAACTCAGCGAAATATAAAAATGTTGAATTCAGGAACTTTGAAGCTTGATCATATGTTGTCAATTCAAAAGCCAAATGGATATCACATTGGACTTGAGTTTCAAGAAGGTATTTCAACTGGAAAAACTATCTTTGTCAAAGAATCTAAGGAGCCGAAGCTGGAACTGCATGTTGCAACATCCCCTGCGACGAAGACAAAAATTTCAGAAGGAAAGCAAAGGAGATTTGTTCCAATCTGTCATTACTGCGGCGTTCTTGGAGACATCAGGCCACGATGCTATAGGTATATTGATGATCTAAAAAGAGGTATGTTTGTCAATCCCTTCTTTTATGATAAGCCTAGGAAATTACCAAAAGTAAGGGTTGATTTGTCGCAACAGAACTTAAAACAGATCTGAGTAAAAAAATCTGACACATTTGATGCATCCAAAAATTTGTGCTTAAGGTTAAAAATAGAGAAAAGTTGCAGCATAAGGAAGGTTGTTAGAATAAAAAATGGTCATGGTAGGGAATCTGAGAACTTTGCAATTTTTGAATTTTGCACTGCACAATGAATATCACATGAGTTTTCAACACAAAAAAAAAACAAAAAAAATAAAAAGGTGTAGTTGAAACAAAGATTGTTCTAGAATATGTTGCAGCAGAACATCAACTAGCAGACATTTTCACTAAAGCACTTGACTCTGTGAAATTTGAAGTTTTGAGAAAAGTTATTGGTATTTGTACCAATTAATGTTGGCACATGCATTAAAACATGAAAGTGATCAGTCTCAAGAGATGTGAAAGTTTAATAATTAAATCAACTTGAGATTTATTATTTGAATCATACTTCTTGTGCACACTATATTTTGATCTGATTGAGAAACTAATTTTAATGGTTTGCAAGTGCAAGAGTTTAAACTTCCTCGTGACATTGGATTTAAAGAGAAGTTTCTTTATCCATTCATGTACTCTATTCACTCATGAAAAGACAAGAAAAAAAATAAAAAAAAGAAACAACAAACAAATGCGGAAAAAAAGGTGAAGATTGGAAAAAGCTACCTAGACCAGATTGAAGGTTCTAGAGTGAAAGCTACCAAGTCTAATATTCATTTGAAAAGCAAAAATTTTTGCAATGTGATTAGACGATCAGGTTGTTTGAACATGTTATTTTAAATTCTAAATCTTGCAAAGCCTGTTTCTGAGGAATTTCAAGAAAGATCTTTATATAGCTTTCACACACACACATGGTTCAAGTTATAAATTCTTGTGTGATTTAAGTATTGAATAAATCTATTTTTTTGTTGATGACATCACAATTAATGTGGATTGTATGTGACATTCCTAGTTTTGTGTTTGAGAAATAATTCATAAGTTTGAGTGCTTAAGTGGCTGATTGGTGAAGTAATATTGTAACATGGACTGAAACAATTTTTTCAACTCAGCTTGTGCTGGAAGGGGAAAAAAAAAGTTTTTCTTTGATGTCAATTCTGTTTGTTGACATGGCAGATATTTGTTGACGTTGGTAAGCTGAAAAGTTGTGACCATTCAAGAGTGTTTAAGTTCCAATAAACTTGTGGCATTGTTGCATGTTAATCTACGACTCTAATCATTAAAAAAAAAAAAAACTCTTTCTTTTTTAAAATTTGCTCATCTAAAGTTCCTTTTGTCTTATATGGATTTCTCTCTTATCTATTCGCTACTCACCACTTCATTTTCTTGAGAAATTGCTAGAGCGTTGTTTTACAGGTTTCTTGAAAGCTAAGTTGATATTCAGGGGGAGCCTCGAGCTGAAGGACATGTTGGACCATCTTCTGCAACAGCTTCTGATGTGTTATTGCAACAGGTGCAGAAACATCAGAGTGAAGTTTATGAGTTGTGCAACGACCTTACTTGATTTCGTCTCTAAATCTGCTGTTTGAATGTTAATTTGTTTGATGATTATTGCTCTGATATTTTACTGGTTTTGGTTTTGCTCTGATACTTACCTATGTTTAAATTCTACCACTTTGCTCTGGGTTCATATTTCTGTTTGATGTTTTATGTTATGCTTCTATTGCTCTAATACTTTATTCTACTACTTTGGTTTCTTTTGTCAAAGGGGGAGATGGATCCCACAAGACAATGGTTTGATTTATGCTTTGCTAAATTTTGTGTTACACCTTTTTTATGATTGAATTTGGCAGGATGATTTAAAATTGTTTGGTTTATGGTTTGAGCTTTGCTCAATTATGAGTTATCCTGCTAAGGGGGAGATTGTTTACATTGCTTTTTTTATGTTAACAATCGCTTGTGAATTTTTGCCAAAACAAAGCCAAAGGGGGAGATTGTTAGGATTTGATTTTATCTAATATTGTTATTGGCTATGTTTTTAGCAAAAATTATGGCTATTGTTTGTGTCGAAGTTTTAGATTGAAGGAATCTATGAAGAGGTCATGATCAAGAGGGATTCGATTTATGAGGAGTGCTACTGCAAGAAGAATTCTTGAAGAGTCCAAGTTATTGTGAAGAAATTTCATCATCTTTGGAGATAAGGTGATAAGGAGATAGAGATCAAGTTATCAAGAACTCTTGAACTAAATTGGATTATCTTGAAGACTCTTTGGCTTGTATTCAACTTCCTCAGCAAATCCTTCAAATAGGCATTTCAATTCTCTGAAAAAGGTAGAGCCAGCAGTGAGCAGAAAAAGGAGCAAAATTGTGAGTTTAGTTGTAGGCTGTCTGTGTCAAGTCCTGTTGCAACATGCTGTGCAACAGAGTTTGCTGAATGTTTTAATTAGTGTTGCAACACAGTCAGTTTAGAGTCTTATGTTTTGACCAATCCATCTAGAGTTTCAAAACTCATTTTATTATGTTCTTGTATACATTCTTTGGGAGAAGGAGATGTATTCTCGGGAGAGAACTTTTGTAAGTCGAGGGGAGCTCGCCAAACTTGGGAATCTACTAAGGGAGTCTTATACCTAGGCGGCAAGGGTTAAGAGGGAGTCTTCGATTGCGTAAGTTTCCATTGGTGTCTGTAATCTCTTGAAACTTAGTGGATTGGTTTGTTGGCCAAGGGATGGCCACGTGGATGTAGACCATGTTGGTTGAACCACGTTAAAATTTGTTGTGTTCTTTCATTTGTTGCAACAAATTTATTTTTCTTCAAATTCACTTAGTTGATTTGTTTAATTATCAAATTAATTAAATAGCCAGAAAACTAACACATTGGTTCAACAATAATAGAGGAGTTCTCTCCCTTGCCATCAACAATTCTACTATCACTATGAGCCACTCCAAATGATTTTCGATCCTCAAAGGAAAGATCATGCACAACCAAATGTTTACTTTCCTCATCAGATTTACTATTGTTATTTTCAGTCGCTATAGTTTTCTTTTGTTCTTTTTCCTTATTGTTATGACCTGCGGCACTAGGACTAGTGACAACCTCACAATCATTCACACAGTTAGCATTAGTAACATGTACCTTATTAGTTGTAGCTTTGTTCTTTTGATGTCTCCTGCTTTCTCTACTTTTTTTAACAAAGGATTTGTCTGATTTACCTTTTTCCTCATTCCCGGCTGAAAACTGGAAACTTCCCTTTGTGCTCGAATCTTCCTGAGTTTCTCTACCATCCATATCCTGACTCTTGTTAAAGATATTAAATCTTGACCCTGAAGCTGCGTTAGGTAAGGAAAAGTTGTTGTTGACTGGCTTCTTTGGAGCTTTGTTTTCTCGGTTTTGATCAGATGAGTTAGCCCTCCCTATTTCAGAATTCTTCTGACCACCTTGTCTCATTCTTCTCGCAGTCTTGCGTTGAACCATCATCTCCAAAGTCAATCATTGGATCCCAATTAACTGGGGTCTCGGTAAATTGTTGCATTTTTCCTTGAGAATTTTCCACAGTTTTCCCCTTATCTCCACTTGCACCATCTTGTTAAGGATTTGTTTTTGGGCAGTGATCTTTCTTATGACCATATAATCCACAATTAAAACAAATCAAATGGATCCCTTCGTATTCAATTCGTTGATAGTAGTCATCCCTAATATGAATCCTGGAAAACAGTGGTTTAACAAGGTCGACCTAAACCACAACTCTAGCAAATCTCCATCTAGAGCGATCACCTATCAATTTATCAAACTTTTAGAGTTTTTCCAATTAAATTTTCCATTTTTGTTAGAATGTTTACCTTGTAGAACTCCATCGGAACTCCCGGAAAGTGAACCCAAATTGACATTGAGGTGGTGGTGTTTGCAATTTCTAGGTGAAAATAAGGTTCCCATTGATGTACTGTCAAATAATGGTCCATAAGCATCCATGGACCACCAGTAAGAACGTGTTCATAGTCTGAGATAGATGAGAATCTAACAAAAAAGAAATCAAATCCCACGTCGACCAAGCTGAACCTCCCCTGAATTAGACCATAGTTTGCTGAGGCGAGAGGCTAAAAAACAAAAACCCACTGTTTTCCCTATTAGTTTGATGATAAGAGCGTTTCGCCATGGATTACGCATCTCCTTTTTTTCCTCCTGTGACAGAAAACAGGTGGGGTGCTACTGCATCTTTCCCTTCATCATCGTTGAAGCATTCACCGTCACAATCCGAACCAACATCATCAAAGTCAGGGACATCAGCCACCAAACCATCCTTAGATGCCATATAATCAGATTTCTTACCAAAAATACCTTTCCAATTCAGCGGCTGTGGAAAAGGTCTTTCGCCGCCATGAGAGTGCTGTTATCCTCCATAGGAGTAGGTGAAGGTACCTGCTACGTCGGCTGTGAAGATGTTCTTTCGCCACCGTGGGAGTTGCAGTTGTCCTCCATAAGCGTAGACGAAGGTACCTGTTGCGTTGGAAAGATGATGGTTTTGACCTTCTTACCACCTCTAAAATCTTTGCTACATTCACAGTCAAGGTGAACGAGACCAACCATGGGTCCTTTAGTCAAAATTTTTGGGTCCTCCTCCATGAGGAGGGCCTGCAATGGCGAAGATTTATGGCAAAAAATCAGATTCAAGAGCTCAGGAAAGATCCTCAATGGTGGTTTTCCGATTTGATGAACCAAGGTTTTGTGACTTTTTTACCGTTGAGAGACAAAGCTCCAGGAGACAGAAAAGCATATGACAATCATTTTGAAATAAAGGATAGAATGCTATCCGTACAAGACACTTTTACCATAAGTGTATAAAGAATAAATTTAAAATATTTTATTACTAAAAATTAAGTGATTTTAAATGTCCAAACTAATGAAGTTGTAAGAGTTGAGCAATTATACGAATAGAACATAGCAAGATATGTAAAATGTATTTTAAAATATTTTGTAAAATTAGTGAAAATTTGTTGTTTCCACAACTCCTACCTAGTGTATAATTGTCCCAAAATATATATAACCTTATCTTAATTTTGCATTATACTCTAGATATCCAAAAATATCATTTCAGCCGTTCATATTAGAGAGCTTACATGACAAAATATTTTTACAGCAATTGAATTAAGATATTTTTTTTTCTTTTTTCCTTTTTTTTTTGTCGGAACAGCAAGAGGTGGAGTTATTTTGGGATGGATTAGCAGCAAACTTAAGCATATATCTCACTAAGTTGATCCATCAAGAGTCAAGACCAACAAACTTAAGCATACTTCCCATGATGAGAGCAGATTAAAAATCAACATCATGCACAAACTTTTCTGCCAAATCCTTCAGCTAAAACTATATTTGAAGAAAAGATGATTCATGTCTTTAGCTTCGAGATCACAAAAACAACAATTACTGTTGTCCTAAACTCCCCATAAAACAATTGTACCCCACTACCACTGAGTCATGTCCTTTGGAGTTAATAACCATAGTTGATACTATGACTGAAACGACTGATAAGTGCTAGTTGGGGAAGGATTTAAATAACAATTGTTTAGACTATTTCTATTGGTTGTTTGCAGCTATTACAACAAATTTGTACATCTATGTGTTCTATTCTTATGAAAAGGTTCATAAAAGGGAAAAATGAGGCTGTAGCTGATTGCTACGATGATTAATCAATGGCTTAATGAAGTCATTTAGTATTGAAAACTTTAGAGTAGTGTGTATTGTAAATAAAAACAACAACAACAATAATACTACTAATAATAATAATAAATCATAACATAATAATAATTAAATAACAGTTTAATTATTATTATTATTATTATTATTATTATTATTATTATTATTATTATTATTATTATTATTATTATTATTATTATTGTTTTTATATGTATTGTTTTTATTTTGATTCATTATTGTTATTATTATTTATTAAGCTTATATTGTTTATGGTTATATTCATGTTTATTCTTTTTTTGAATACTATAATAATAAAAAGAAATTATGTTATATTATACAAGGTATTCTTATTACTATTCTTGTATACTGACTACCAAATATGGGTTTAAAATTTATATATTCATTCATATCTTTATTCTTAGAGTATACCAAAATGTTATTTTTATTCCCAAATTCTTTCTATTCTTATTTCCATTTCATTAAATTTTTCTATTTCTGTCCAAATTCATTTCAATATACCAATCATTACCAAAGGAGTTGAATAATGAAAAAATAATAATATCTAATAATGTTCATTTTCTATCCTGCAAACTATCTTATTAATATGTATTTGATTTGATTGATCACAAGCATGATCTTTATATCATATTAATATGTGGCAAATTCCACAAGATGACAAAAAAAATTTAGGCTCCGTTTGTTTGCCGTAAAATATTTTGCAGGAACATATTTTACACATTTTTCGGTGTTTGATAGGATGTAAAATTTGGTTAAACATAAAATATTTTTTAGTCAACAATTGCGGCTGCTTTTGCTTAATTTTACGATATTAGTAACACAGAAAAATTGATCTACTGTAAAATATTTTACAGTGAACAATTGCGGTTAGTACAAAATTTTATAAAATATTTTTATGTCCTTTGAAAGAGAAAATATTTACGAAATTCACTGTACATCCAAACACCAGAAAATATTTTACAGTATTCTATTTTTCAGAAAAATATTTTCTCCCAACAAGTTGTTTTACAACAAACAATAGAGCCAATGAAAATATTTTATTTTTCAAAAAATAATTTTTTACTGAAAATATTTCACAAGTAAATTATTTTACGGTAAACAAACGGAGCCTTAAAATCACCTTTCTTAATCAACAGGAAAGTTGGAAAAGGCATTCTCCATATATCGGCAGTGACAAGCTTAACCTTCAATAACATGATTTTTTTCACTTAAAAGTTTTAAAATATCTCTCTGTATTTGTTGCAAGCAACACACACTCGGGTAAACAGCAACGTACCATCTCACTCTTTTATTAGTCAAATACTATTTTCTACGTGTAAATTTATTTGGCATGTTAAAAGAATAGGTAAAAATATAAGTATTTAAATTAGCATGCGAATTAAACATACTCGTAAATGTTATATTTAAATAATAAAAATAAAGTGATATCTATCAGTAGTGCAGTCTAAATCAGGCAACCTCACATTACTTAATAACATGTGTTTTATGAGTCACAAGATAACTTTCACCTTTTTCTACTAGAACATATTCTTCATATTGGTGTAGTACTTTGTACAGTGTAGCATTTAGCTCCCGCATTAGTTAATGTCTAGCTCTGAATATCATTTTATCACACCACGAGTCCAAAACCCTAAACCTACAAGTAAAACTAGTGTTGTAGGCCCTAGTAGTTATTTCTTATACTTACAACACTAATTTCGTTCACAAACCTAAATTTTAAGCTCAATGAGAGACAGGTTTACAACATATTAGCTAACCATATTTTGAGACACGGAATTAAACAATTTGTTTATCAAATTATTTAGATGCATTTAAAAGTTTGAAATTAGGGAGAGACAAGTTTACAACATTGATGCTAACCGTATTATGAAACACTGAATAAAACAATTTGTTGTCAAATTATTTAGATGCATTTAAAATTCTTATATTTTTAATAATTAAAATTATTTTTTCTCCACTTAATCTTAACATCTGCACTAATTTATATAAAAAGTAGTTAACCTTCATTGAGCAAATATTCTAGATTCTCGTCCTAATAAAGAAAAGAGGGTTCTGGCTACTGTTGGATCGAATGAATATTTAGAGAGATGGGGACTAGAGGAGGCATATGGTTTGCATATGTCTTAACTTTTTCGACTCACTTATCAAAACTAGGTCTAGTTTTATATCTATACCTCTATTATAGAGTGCTCTAGCATGAATGATGCAACTCATAGAGGATGAGTGAGCGCTATTCTGAAACGTTGTATTGGGTGGTTATTAGATGGCTGGAACACTCTTTTCCTAGGCTCGCTCTATAGCATTCACCGTCCTTTTTTTTTATGAGAAATTTAACTTAAATAGGATCAAATTAAATTTATTTTAAAATTACAAATTCATCATGTAGCAACACTCAAAGCATGCTTCAAATCAGCAAAGATTAAATAACATTTATGATGACAGAAATTGAATTCGAATTCGAGACATTTAATTATAACAAATAGTTGATGACCAAAATTGAATTCAAATTTGAGACATTTAATCATAACAAATTGTTACGTGATTACTCCACCGAAACTTTGAGGCCACCATCAGCTTGTCTTTGTTCCGATTTAAACTTATCATTTTATGCGCTACAACGTGCTCCAACTTGCTATATTGGTCGTTCGTGTTCCTTTATTCTGATTCTGTGGATAGAGATGGTCATAGAGATCTTAGACTTAATCTTGGTGTTTGGTTAATTCAGCACTAGGGTTTTGAGGATTGCTATTTGCTCATCAAATCGAATCTATTTCTACCTACATTATATCTTATATATCTCAAGGGGTATGTAATCATGTTTTGATGCACTTAGTTCACTTATTGCATCTTTCTCTTATCCATTTGCATAATTGTCAAGTCAATTCCATTTTGGCATTAACTTTCTTGCAAGTACCATTTTATGCTCATATTAATCGTATTGGATTTGACAATTATGTAAATGGAGCTGTGATCTTTTTGAAAGTGGGTGCGGGATGTATATGGGTTGTTCACCGGTCTTGTTGAATTGACATAGAAAAAGCCCAAGACTCGACGTTTTACGTAGGCCAAATGTATAGGGGCAAGAACTAAAAATTTGGGGATTAAGATTTATTTTGATAGGTCAAGATTAAATAACAAGAAAAAATAAATAAAAAATTGGAGGAACTATTCCATATTTTTTATGAAAAATTACATATGTTAATTTATTTATTTTAGACCTGGGCGAAAGAATGAGGTTCAATTACGTGAAGTAGGTTTCAACGAGCAAGTAAGTTCAATGTTATATAGATAGGGTTGGTCATAGTGTATTGGCTTGTAATGAATCAATTATCTTTTTGTGGTGATCTTTTACTGGTTTTTATACTTACCAGTATTCTGAATTTTCTGGGTCAGTAAGCATGGGATGATGGGACTGATTTACTTTGTCGTGTGTTTGACGCAAGGATGCGTAAAGTTCATGTTGATTTGAGATGTTTGACTTCGGATTTGGAGTCTATTCTATGAATATAGAGTACACCCTACCCGACTTAATACGTGTTCAACTTTCATTAGGATTTAAATCTATAAAATCATATTCTTTAAATTAACAAATTAAGTTTGAGTTAGATTTTTCAGTTTAATGACAAATCGAATCAAACTTTGAAGTCAAGTCCAATACGAAATCAAACCAAGCTCGAACAAATTAGATTTACAACTCTATTGGTTGCTGATGTGCATGCTTAATTAGTTAATCGCATGGATAATGTGGAACTGAAACTGGTTCAATACGAGACCGACAATGGAACTAAAGGATAATTATTATTTTAATCTTGGTGGTCGACAAGAGCTTCTTTTATAATTGTATGGATATCATGGTGAAGACTGGTGCCACGTAAATGGAGATTAGTTAAAAAAAAAAGTTTAAACAGGTCGTGGTGAACAATTCTTCAAAAGGTGTAATCTTTTTCTTTTTTTTGAAAAAATAAAAGTTCATCTCATTAAATTTAATAAAAAATTTATATAATGTTTAACAAATAAAATCAGAGACCTAGCAAAGGATGCCATCAAGACTCCAATTCCTATACAAAAGTGTATTCGTATCACTATTTTTAATTGTTTAGAAAAATAAATTTTTAACCGTAAAATTTGAACAATACCAACAACTATATTCTCTTCTGAAACAAATTAATTTTTATAAATTTTATTTTTCTCTCCTTCCAAATAGCAAAAACGGTCTAATCCTTTTTAGTTATCACAAAGCATGAGAAAAATATTGTTAATTTAATGCGTCAAACTGAGTTTTAGTGCCAAGAATGATGGACAATAAATGTGCCCCATTAGATATGCAGCCACCACCAGGTTGGGATAGGTTTGCACTATCCACATGGATACATTAAAAAAATGCATTAATTTGGGATTTGAACTTGGTCTTGTTGATCATCATTCAAATTAGATTTAGATTTCTTTATATAATAATAAAGTAATAATATAATTAATTATTTAATTTTTATATTTAATAATTTTAATCATTTAATCAATTCATCACCGTTAATTTTTTTCATACTAATATGACATTCTTAAATAATTCAAATCCATTCAAAGTTGCGGTAAATATTGATCTCGGATTCCAATATAAGCTTTTATCGTGCAACTTGTGTACCCGACTACAAATTTTTGCAATTTATAATGGGGAAACTGTTGTACCTGTTAATGACGTTATACACTGACATTGATTATTGTTGACATTGCTGCGGGAGGTCAAGTGGCTTCTTGTTATAATCAAATTGTCAACTTTCCATTGATTTGGTATAATTAAAGTTATGTTTTATGTTTTTTTTTTCCTCAATACAACGAATGTCAAATCACTATTTCACTTAATTTTTGGATAATTAAAATTATTTTTACTCACCAGGCAAAATTGAAAAGATATACTTGCTAGAATCGGCTGCACATTAGGTGAAATATTTAGATCAAGTAATACTCTACATTTTGGTCCTTTAATATATATCTTCTACATTATGTTCCAACCATTGTATTATATGTAGGTCTGGGAATTCATGATTAATCAATGTGTAAAAATTGTATTCTATATTGCTCATTTTCACATGTGATCGATATTTAAGAAGCAACTTAAGCATGGGAAAACAAAGTCAATGAGAAAAGCTACATAGAGAGGTGATATGGAAGAATCAGTTAGACAAGGAGAAATGACATGACAGAACAAAGAGACAACAAGAAGAGAGGATCATATGTAGATGAACAACCAAGACAATGCTTCAATATTATAAAGCATAGGTTGACACCATATGAAGAGAAATGGAATTTTACTTAAAATCAATTGATATTAGATTTAGTAGTATAAAATTTTTGTATATTAATCTTGAAATTCATAATTAATTAATTAAGATGGTAGGATCGTATTCTTTAACAAGAAAAACCTTCCGGGTGATTTGCTCTAATTAAAGTTAAGATTACTAGTAAGGCCTAAGCATTAGATGGAATATTTGAGACCGATAATACTCCACCATTTTAGCCCATTGGAATCACTATCTTGCAGAAAAGAAACTAGTGCCATTTGTATTCGGAGAGTGATTCTGAGTGATGTCTACCTACTCGAAGCGAAGGTGCAAAGAAATCAAATGGCGATGACATGTTCATGTAGTTATTGTAAAATGATCAGGACATATTTACACCTTTAAATCTCTTTTGTAACATTATATATATCTGAAAAAAATCTAAATCCAATTGAGCATGCTATATTGTGGGCACTTATTTTTTGCCCTCTTCGGTGTGGATTATCTTCGTAGGTGTGAATCCATCAATTTATCAGTTAGGTCTATCTACAAAATGTAAGGTTAGGTATCACTTTTTTTTGTTATTTATTTATTACCTTATATGTGTGTGTTTAATTGACATACTAATTTATAACTTTTTTTGCATTTCTATCTCTTCTTTTGACATAGCAAGTAAGTATACACAAAGGAAACATTGGTACATTAGAATAGATTGGGAATGGAATGACATTCCCAATTCTATTTGATTCTTAAGCTTGGTATGAAAGAATTAACTTGAAAATCTCATTTCCAAAATAATCTCATTATCTCGTACATGTGGGATTAGCAATTCCAGAGCAAACTATGGGATTAACCAATTTTCATGTGCCTGAAAATAAACTTATTTCTCAAATGCCTAACATATCCTCATAAAAACATAACTTTTATACATAATTCTTTTGTACGACGACGACGACGAC
>NW_026292347.1:0-20645 GCF_023091745.1 Budorcas taxicolor
ATCATTGGTATATTGTAAGTATGTTTGTTGTTAGGCCTAGGGTCAGTAGAGCTGTTGAATTGAAGTGAAATCACATGATGAGGCCAGATGTTATTAGGAGGGCAGATAGTGCTCCTGTGAGGGGTCAGGGACTTGGGTTTACTATGTGATAGGCGTGGGTTTGGTGTGTCATTATGTATTGTCGTGCAGATATAAGCTAACTAGGAGGGTGAATACGTAGGCTTGAACTATAGCTACTGCGAATTCGAGGATTGTTAGTAGAGCTAAAATAGTAAATGTAATAAGTGCTGTTGTGGTATTGATATTTAATAATGCAAGGGTAGCTCCTCCGATTAAGTGAATTAATAAGTGCCCTGCTGTGATGTTGGCTGTTAATCGTACGGCAAGGGCTACTGGTTGGATGAAGAGGCTGATGGTTTCGATAATTACCAGTATTGGGATTAGTGGGGTAGGTGTTCCTTGTGGTAGGAAGTGGGCGAGTGATGCTTTGGTTTTGTTGCGGAAGCCTGTAACTACGGCCCCTGCTCATAGGGGAATAGCCATGCCTAAATTTATTGATAGTTGTGTGGTTGGTGTAAATGAATGGGGTAATAAGCCTAATAAATTTGTAGACCCAATAAATAGAATTAGGGACATTAATATCAATGTTCATGTTTGTCCTTTGGTGTTGTGAGTGCTTATTATTTGTTTTGACATGAGTTGAAGTGCTCATTGTTGGAGGGAGATAAGGCGGTTATTAATTAGTCGGTTTGATGTAGGAAATAGTAAGCTAGGGAATATAATGACGAGAGTAACAAGGGGGAGGCCTAGAATTACAGGGGTAATGAAAGAGGTAAATAGATTTTCGTTCATTTTGTTTCTCAAGGGGCGTCTTGTTTTGGCGTTTTTGTTGTTATTAATTTTGGGTTATAGTAGAAATCGTGTTTTGAGATTTTTAATTGGAGAACAATAAAGAGGACTAAAAATATTGATAGAATTGTCGTGAGTCACGTTGATGTGTCTAGTTGTGGCATGTCATCAAGGAGAGTGTTGTGCTCTCGGTCTTTAACTTAAAAGGTTAATGCTGGCATAGCTTCTTGATGACTTATAACATTGATGCAGATCACTTTTCAAAATATTCTAATGGGACTAGTTCGAGAACGATTGGTATGAAACTATGATTTGATCCGCAGATTTCTGAGCATTGGCCGTAAAATAGGCCTGGACGAGTTGATATGAGGGTTGTTTGATTTAAACGGCCTGGAATTGCGTCTGTTTTTAGTCCTAGAGAGGGAACTGCTCATGAGTGTAAAACGTCTTCGGAGGAGATTAGTATTCGAATTGTTATTTCTATAGGTAATACAGCTCGGTTATCTACTTCTAGTAATCGTAGTTCTCCAGGTTTCAATTCTGATGTTGGAATTATATAGGAGTCGAAGCTTAAGTCTTCATAGTCTGTGTACTCATAACTTCAGTATCATTGATGTCCTATGGTCTTTACTGTGAGAGATGGGTTGTTGATTTCGTCTATTATGTATAGAATTCGTAGGGATGGGAGAGCAATTATAATCAGAATAATGGCTGGTAGAATGGTTCAGATTGTTTCTACTTCTTGTGCGTCTATGGTGCTGGTATGGGTTAGTTTTGTTGTTAGTATCAGTAAGATAATATAGAGTACTAGTGAGCTAATTAGGAAAACAATTATCAGAGTGTGATCGTGAAAGTGTAGCAGTTCTTCTATGATGGGTGATGTTGCGTCTTGAAAGCCTAGCTGTACGGGATATGCCATATGAGATGTACGGGACTTTCACCTGTAATTTAATCTTGACAAGGTTATGTAATGTTTTACTAACATCTCGTTTATTGAGAGAGACATAGTGGTTATGGTGTTGGCTTGAAACCGATAATAGGGGGTTCAATTCCTTCCTCTCTTATTTTAGGTTAATGTATGTAGGTTCTTCAAATGTGTGATATGGTGGAGGGCATCCGTTTAGTCATTCTAGATTTGTTGTGGTTAGGTCCACGGTTAAGACTTCCCGTTTGGATGCAAATGCTTCTCAGATGATAAAAGTCATTAATATTACTGCCGTTAGTGAGATGAATGAGCCTATAGATGAAATAGTGTTTCATATTGTATATGCGTCTGGGTAATCGGAGTATCGTCGTGGTATACCAGATAGCCCTAAGAAATGTTGTGGGAAGAAGGTCATGTTAACACCTACAAATATAATTGCGAAATGGATTTTGGCTCATGTGTCATTAAGGGTGTAGCCTGAGAATAAGGGAAATCAATGTACAAATCCTCCTATGATAGCGAATACAGCTCCTATTGATAGTACGTAGTGGAAATGTGCTACCACATAGTATGTGTCGTGGAGAACGATGTCAAGGGAGGAGTTGGCTAAAACAATTCCAGTTAGTCCTCCAACTGTAAAAAGGAAAATGAAGCCTAGGGCTCATATTATAGCGGGGGATCATTTGATATTTCCTCCGTGAAGTGTTGCTAGCCAACTAAAGACTTTTACTCCGGTTGGGATAGCAATAATTATAGTAGCGGATGTAAAGTAAGCTCGTGTATCGACGTCTATTCCGACTGTGAATATATGATGGGCTCATACAATAAATCCTAGAAATCCAATTGATATTATGGCTCATACTATTCCTATATATCCAAATGGCTCTTTTTTTCCTGAATAGTAGGTTACGATGTGGGAGATTATTCCAAAGCCAGGTAAAATTAGAATATATACTTCGGGGTGTCCAAAAAATCAGAATAAGTGTTGATATAAGATAGGGTCTCCTCCTCCTGCTGGGTCAAAGAAAGTTGTATTCAGGTTTCGGTCTGTTAGTAATATTGTGATGCCAGCTGCTAATACAGGAAGTGAGAGGAGGAGTAGTACGGCAGTGATCAGTACAGATCACACGAACAGGGGGGTCTGGTATTGTGATATTGCGGGAGGTTTTATGTTAATAATAGTTGTAATAAAATTAATGGCTCCTAAAATTGAGGAAACACCTGCTAGGTGTAGGGAGAAAATGGTCAGGTCTACTGAGGCTCCTGCGTGGGCTAGATTACCTGCTAGAGGGGGATATACGGTTCAACCCGTCCCTGCTCCGGCTTCGACTATAGAGGATGCTAGGAGTAATAGGAAAGAAGGGGGGAGGAGCCAAAAACTTATATTATTTATCCGAGGGAATGCTATATCAGGGGCTCCAATCATTAGAGGAACTAGCCAGTTGCCAAACCCTCCAATTATAATAGGCATTACTATAAAGAAGATTATTACGAATGCGTGTGCAGTTACAATTACGTTGTAGATTTGGTCATCTCCAAGTAGAGTTCCGGGTTGGCCTAACTCAGCACGAATTAGTAAGCTCAGAGCGGTTCCTACTATGCCGGCTCAGGCACCAAATAGAAGATAAAGGGTACCGATATCTTTATGATTAGTTGAAAATAATCAGCGGTTTATGAACATGGGTAAAATGGCTGAGTAAAGCAATAGACTGTAAATCTAAGAATAGAGGTTTGATTCCTCTTTTTACCAGGTCCTGTAGTGAATTAACATATTGAATTGCAAATTCAAAGGAGCAGCTTCAAACTCTGCCGGGGCTTCTCCCGCCTTTTTTTTCTTGCGGCGGGAGAAGTAGATTGAAGCCAGTTATTTAGGGTATTTAGCTGTTAACTAAAGTTTCGTGGGGGTGGGACCCACCAATCTAGTGAGGATTTAGCTTAATTAAAGTAGTTGATTTGCATTCAATTGATGTAAGATATGATCTTGCAGTCCTTATCAGGAATTAAGTAAATTATACTTGCTTAGGGCTTTGAAGGCTCTTGGTCTATTTAACCTAAATTCCTATTCTAGGATTGAGAGAATTGGTGTAAGTGGTAGTAGTATAGTGGACAATACGGTTATTGTTGGTAGGAGGGTTATTCGTTTTATGGTTGAGAATTGTCATTTTATTTTTATGTTGTTTGTGGAAGGGAACATAGTAAGTGTGGTGGAATATGCCAGTCGTATGTAGAAATATAGGTTTAGTAGTGCTGTAATTGCTATGAAGGTAGGTAGGATAATGCTATTGTTTTTTGTCATTTCTTGAATAATTATTCATTTTGGCATAAATCCTGATAGTGGGGGGAGTCCTCCTATTGATAGGAGGGTAATGAGAATTAGAATAGTTATGATGGGTGTTTTGTTTCATGTGTGTGATAGTGATAGAGTGGTTGTGGTTGAGTTGGCTATAAATAGTGTAAATATGGTGGAAGTTATGATGATGTAAATGATTAGGTTTAGTAATGTTATGGTGGGATTGTATGGTAAAATTGCTGTTATTCAGCCTATGTGGGCAATTGATGAGTAAGCTATAATTTTTCGTAGTTGGGTTTGGTTTAATCCTCCTCAGCCTCCGATTATAATGGATAGAATTGATAGGGTTAAGATTATATTTAGGTTGATGGATTGGGATACTTGGTAAAGTACCGATATGGGTGCTAGTTTTTGTCATGTAAGTAAGATTAGGCCTGAAGATAGAGGGATGCCTTGTGTTACTTCTGGGACTCAGAAGTGGAATGGGGCTATTCCTAGTTTTATGGCGAGGGCTATTGTTATGAGTATGGAGGCTGTTGGGTTAAATAGTTTTATTACGGTTCATTGGCCTGAGAATATTAAGTTGATGATAATGGCTATTATTAGTAGTATTGAGGCTGTTGATTGAGTTAGGAAATATTTAGTTGATGCTTCTGTGGCTCGTGGGTTGTGTTTTTTTATTATAATAGGAATGATGGCGAGTATATTTATTTCAAATCCGATTCAGATGAGTAGTCAGTGGGAGCTAATTATAACGATAATGGTTCCAAGTATTATAGTTATTAAGATAATAATGAGAGTGATTGGGTTTATTAGTACGGGAAGGATACAAACCAACATTTTCGGGGTATGGGCCCGATAGCTTAATTAGCTGACCTTACTATTAGAATTTGGTGTAATTGGGAGCACGAAGAGTTTTGAGTTCTTAGGAGTAGGTTCAATTCCTATAGTTCTAGAAATAAGAGGATTTAAACCTCTATAATTTACTCTATCAAAGTAACTCTTTTGTCAGACATATTTCTTATGTTTGTGGGGGGATACTTGATAGGAGAATAGGTAGAGATACATGTCATATGCATAGGGCTAGCGTTAGGGGTAGAAAATTTTTTCATAATAAGTGCATCAGTTGATCATAGCGGAATCGGGGGTAGGATGCTCGGATTCATAGGAAGGTCATTGTGAGTAGTAGTGATTTGATGATAAAGTTAATTGCGTAGAGTTCTGGTATGTATGGGTTATGGGATGCTCCTAGGAAGAGGGTTGTTGTGAAGATATTTATTATAATAATGTTTGCATATTCTGCTATAAAGAATAGGGCGAATGGTCCTGCGGCGTATTCTACATTAAAGCCCGATACTAGTTCAGATTCTCCTTCAGTAAGATCAAATGGTGCTCGGTTTGTTTCTGCTAGTGTTGAAATGAATCATATTATTGCTAAGGGTCATGCTGGGAAGATTAGTCATACTTGTTCTTGTGTAATGATTAATGTAGAGAGAGTGAAGGATCCATTTATTAGTAAGATTGATAGTAAGATAATTGCTAGTGTAACTTCATATGAAATTGTTTGTGCTACTGCTCGTAGGGCTCCAATAAGAGCGTATTTTGAGTTGGAGGCTCAGCCTGATCAGAGGATCGAGTATACGGCTAAGCTTGATATAGCTAATATGAAAAGGATTCCTAAGTTTATATTGATGAGGGGATAGGGTATGGGTAGGGGGATTCATATAGTTAAGGCTAGGGTTAGGGCTAGGATGGGGGCTAGAATAAATATTGAGATTGAGGATGTGGCAGGTCGTAGGGGTTCTTTAATGAAAAGTTTGATTGCATCGGCGATGGGTTGGAGTAAGCCATATGGTCCTACAATATTTGGGCCTTTTCGGAGTTGTATGTAGCCTAGGATTTTTCGTTCAACTAGTGTAAGAAAAGCTACGGCTAGAAGAATGGGGATAATAAGTGTTAAGATGTTGAGTATAAACATTTTGTTAAGGAGAGGATTTGAATCTCTGAGTATAAAGGTTTAAGTTTTACGCAATTACCGGGCTCTGCCACCTTAACTGGGCCCTTTTCTAGGGCAGGTATTGTTTGTGAGGTCAATTGAGATAAAGTCATTGATTGATTTAAGGCGCTTTGTTGAAGTTGGCCTTATTTCTCTTGTCCTTTCGTACTGGGAGAAATACATAACAGATAGAAACCGACCTGGATTACTCCGGTCTGAACTCAGATCACGTAGGACTTTAATCGTTGAACAAACGAACCTTTGATAGCGGTTGCACCATCGGGGTGTCCTGATCCAACATCGAGGTCGTAAACCCTATTGTCGATATGGACTCTTGAATAGGATTGCGCTGTTATCCCTAGGGTAACTTGTTCCGTTGATCAAGTCTTTGGATCAATAAACGATAGTTTGATTTGACTTGTGGGTCTAGTCTTTAAAATCGTTCGGAGGATTTTTTGTTCTCCGAGGTCACCCCAACCAAAACTGCTAGTCCATAAAGAGTGTTGTTATCCCTTAATGGTTAAGTTTATTTTCTTTGGACTAGTTAGTTAAAGCTCCATAGGGTCTTCTCGTCTTGTTGGTTTATTCCCGCCTCTTCACGGGAAGGTCAATTTCACTGATTGGAAGTAAGAGACAGTAAAACCCTCGTGTGGCCGTTCATACAAGTCCTTATTTAGAGAACAAATGATTATGCTACCTTTGCACGGTCAGGATACCGCGGCCGTTTAACGTCTAGTCACTGGGCAGGCAGTGCCTCCAATACTGGGGATGCTGGAGGTGATGTTTTTGGTAAACAGGCGGGATTTGTGTTTGCCGAGTTCCTTTTACTTCTTTTAATCTTTCCTGGGTGCACTCCTGTGTTGGATTAACAGTATAATTAATAAATTATTTATTGTTGGGTTATTTTTATTTACTGTTAACAGTCAGAGTATTATCAGATACTGACTTAAACTTGTGCAAGGAGAAAATATTTCTTGTTACTCATATTAACATTATTGCTTCTATTTAGTAATAGAATAGTCCAGTACTAGGTCTAGGAGTTGGTTATATTGTTGTTGGGATTAGTATTGTTTTTATTGTTGAGCTTTAACGCTTTCTTAATAGATGGCTGCTTTTAGGCCTACTATGGTGTTGTAAGATCTTACTCTCTAGTGAAGGTTGTACCCATTTCTAAAAGGCTGTACCTTTTTAGACTAACTTTTAAAGATACAGTGAGATTTGTTTATATTTTTTGGTATCTTTAAAGCTGAACTAAGATTCATTTTCTGGACAACCAGCTATCACCAGGCTCGTTAGGCATGTCACCTCTACTTATAGATCTTCTCACTATTTTGCCACATAGATGAGTTGGTTCTAATAAACTGTCTATAGGTAGCTCGTCTGGTTTCGGGTTACTTAGCTGAAATTCGTTTTGTTAAGTTTTTTGCTCGTTAATTCATTATGCAAAAGGTACAAGGGTTAATCTTTGCTTTTTTGTACTTTGATTATTTTCTTTCATCGTTCCCTTACGGTACTTTCTCTATAGCGCCATGTTTAGAATTTCTATCTCCTATACTTTAATAGGGGTAAATGTTTTGTTTTAGTATGTTTTGGTTATTGGATTGAAGAGTGGGGGTTTGGGCTAGGCATAGTTCAAAACATTCACAGTACACGAAATCTTCTAGGTGTAAACTAGATGCTTTAATTAAGCTATGTCTTGGTTTGTCCAAGCACACTTTCCAGTATGCTTACCTTGTTACGACTTACCTCCTCTCGTGTAATTGGTGCATGTAAATAGGTTTGGGTGCATATATTTACTTGAGGAGGGTGACGGGCGGTGTGTGCGTGCTTCATGGCCTGGTTCAACTAAGCACTCTATTCTTAGTTTACTACTAAATCCTCCTTTGGCTGTTAGTTTCATAATGGCTTTCGTATTAAGTTTTCTTGGATAGAAAATGTAGCCCATTTCTTCCCATTCCATAGGTTACACCTTGACCTAACGTTTTTATGTGTTATGATTGAGCTTACTTTTGTTCCTTTTCAGGGTTTGCTGAAGATGGCGGTATACAGACTGTATTAGCAAGGATTGGTGAGGTTTATCGGGGTTTATCGATTATAGAACAGGCTCCTCTAGAAGGGTGTAAAGCACCGCCAAGTCCTTTGAGTTTTGGGCCGTTGCCGGTAGTACTCTGGCGAATAATCTTGTTTTTGCAATTATTTATGTTTAGGGCTAAGCATAGTGGGGTATCTAATCCCAGTTTGGGTCTTAGCTATAGTGTGTCAGTTGTCGTAGAGTTACTTTCGTCACTTATTTTTGTTATAATTATGGCTTTTTACAGCTTAATTAGGATTTAACTCTATTTGGTGTAGTACTTTAACACGTTTTACGCCGTGTTCCTGTTAGCTTGGGTTAGTCGTATGACCGCGGTGGCTGGCACGAGATTTACCAACCCTAGTTAATATGGCTTAGTCGAACTTTCGTTCATGGCTTAAATTTTGTCACTGCTGTTTCCCGTGGGGGTGTGGTTAAGCAAGGCGTTATGAGCTACAGGGTGTGTGCTTGATACCTGCTCCTCTTAGTCCTGCTGATTCGGAGGGCGCTACTCACCGGGGTGCGGATGCTTGCATGTGTAAGTCTATTGAAAGTTAACAGGAAGGCCAGGACCAAACCTATGTGTTTATGGAGTTGGTATACTCATCTAGGCATTTTCAGTGCCTTGCTTTAAATTTAAGCTACATTAACCATGTAGTATGTAAGCGGACCCAGGCACCTATATGTCTATCTTGTTTGGAGTGTGAATTTGAGTATTGGGGGTGAGATAAATTTATATTGATACTTAGGGGGAAGTATGTTAAAAATGGTGGTTAATATTTAAGAGGGGGGGGGGGAAATATAATAGGTATGTCCTGTAACCATTGACTGAAATGCCCATGCCTACCATTATGGGGATGCTCAAGATGCAGTTAAGTCCAGCTACAATTTATGCTCCGGGTCGGGGCCTTTGACGGCCATAGCTGAGTCCAAGCATCCCCGAAAATTAAAAAATACCAAATGTATGACAGCACAGTTATGTGTGAGCATGGGCTGATTAGTAATTAGTCCATCGAGATGTCTTATTTAAGAGGAAAGAATGGGCGGTTTTAGATGAGATGGCCCTGAAGAAAGAACCAGATGTCTGATAAAGTTCATTAAATAGCTACCCCCACGATTAATGGGCCCGGAGCGAGAAGAGAAATCCCTGCCAAGCGGGTTGTTGGTTTCACGCGGCATGGTCGGTAAGCTCGTGATCTAGTGGACGGGATACGCATGGTGACGAGGATAGATTTGACTTTATGCGCTATGTACGATCTAAGCAGGAAATGTCCTATGTACTATAGATAATTTTTATTGTACTTGCTTATATGCAAGGGGAAAATCATTTAATGTACTATATACATATTATATCTTTATTACATTAATTATGATGTACATGCTTATATGCATGGGGTAGATCATGTAATGTAATATATACATAGTATGTCTTTATTACATTAATTATAATGTACATACTGCACACAAAGTAGGTCATGTAGTATACTGCATTTATGTATGTTTTTATTATATTACTTCAGTGTATATATTCATACATATAGGATGGATCATGTGGTGTGCTAGACGCATATCATGTTTACATTGTATGAGTGTTAGTGGGTATGTTTGGGCAAATGACATGGTGTGTCTGTGTGTAGTACTCGTACATGTGTCTATTGAGGTGAGTTATTAAGCATGTTGTTACACGTGCAAGCTTATAGAGTGGGAGATTTGTGTCGTATGTTTAAAAATTTTAGCGGATTTAATACTGGGGAGGTCTTAGTGTTTTTGGGGGTATATCAATAGACGCAATTAATAGTGGTTCAGGGAATAGTTTAAGTAGAACTTCAGCTTTGGGTGTTGATGGTGAGGCTATCGCTTCTTCCTTGAGTCTTAGGGAGGTTAATTGTTCTCCTTTTCTGGTTTACAAGACCAGCGTATTAATTTTACTACAAAGACTTGTCTTCATTTCAGGAGATTGTTTTCGATGGTGCTGGCTAGTGGTATTATTGCCAGGATGATGAGGAAATATATGATGGATGCTAATTGTCCGATGGTGATGTAGGGGTGTTCAACCGGTTGTCCTCCGATTCATGTAAGTGTTAATAGGTCTGCTATTAAAAGTCAGAATATGCATTGGCTGATTGGTCGGAACATTATGCTTCGTTGTTTGGATGTGTGGAGGAAGGGTACGAGTGTTAAGATCAAGATGGAAAGGACTAAGGCTAGGACTCCTCCCAGTTTATTGGGATTGATCGTAGGATTGCGTATGCAAATAGGAAATACCATTCTGGCTTAATGTGGGAGGGTGTACTGAGTGGGTTTGCTGGAGTATAATTATCCGGGTCTCCGAGTAGGTCGGGAGTGAATAGTACTAGTGATATGAGGATGAGGATTAATAGTATGATGCCTAGGATGTCCTTGATGGTGTAATAAGGGTGAAATGGAATTTTGTCTGTGTCTGATGGAATTCCTGTGGGGTTGTTGGATCCTGTTTCGTGGAGGAAAATTAAGTGGATTATGGTGAGAGCTACAATGATAAATGGGAGGATGAAGTGGAAAGCGAAGAATCGGGTGAGGGTGGCTTTGTCTACTGAAAATCCCCCTCAGATTCATTCAACTAGGTTGGTGCCAATGTATGGGATTGCCGAGAGGAGGTTGGTAATGACTGTTGCTCCTCAGAATGATATCTGTCCTCATGGTAGGACATAGCCTATGAATGCTGTGGCTATTGTTGTAAATAGGAGAATTACTCCGATGTTTCATGTTTCTAAGAAGGTATATGATCCGTAATATAGGCCTCGTCCTACATGCATAAATAGGCAGATAAAAAATATTGATGCTCCGTTTGCGTGCATATATCGGATGATTCAGCCATAGTTTACGTCTCGACAAATGTGGGTTACAGAGGAGAATGCTATTGTTGTATCGGATGTGTAGTGTATTGCTAGGAATAGGCCTGTTAAGATTTGTAGAGCTAAGCAAGTGCCTAGGAGGGATCCAAAGTTTCATCATGATGAGATGTTTGATGGAGTTGGGAGGTCAATGAGTGCGTTGTTTACGATTTTTATTAGTGGGTGAGTTTTTCGGATGTTGATCATTAGTGTTCTTGTAGTTGAATAACAACGATGGTTTTTCATATCATTAGTCATGGTTAGATTCCATGCAGGAATAATGATTATGTACATTGTATTTATTTTAAGTGTAATTTTTGTGATGGGCTTTGTAGGGTTTTCTTCAAAACCTTCGCCTATTTATGGGGGGTTGGGATTGATTGTGAGTGGTGGGGTTGGGTGTGGTATTGTGTTAAATTATGGTGGTTCTTTTTTAGGTTTAATGGTTTTTTTAGTTTATTTAGGGGGTATAATGGTGGTTTTTGGTTATACGACAGCTATGGCTACTGAGCAGTATCCTGAGGTTTGGGTTTCTAATAAGGTTGTTTTAGGAACGTTTATTACTGGTTTGTTGATGGAGTTTTTTATAATTTACTATGTGTTGAAGGATAAGGAGGTGGAGATTGTGTTTAAGTTTAATGGTATGGGGGATTGGGTAATTTATGATACAGGGGATTCTGGGTTTTTTAGTGAGGAGGCCATGGGGATTGCTGCTTTGTACAGCTATGGTACTTGATTAGTTATTGTTACTGGTTGATCTTTATTAATTGGTGTAGTGGTGATTATAGAGATTACTCGTGGAAATTAAGTAGAATTGTGCTAGTGAAAATCGTAATTAGGAAGGAAAGGAAATATAATTTAATTAAGCCTTTTTGGTTTGTGATTATGATAGATGTTTTTATTTGGGTTAGTGAGATGGTTTTTGGTATAATGGTTTCTAGTCAGGTTAGGTCTAGAAGGGAGGATGCTGATTTTTGGCTTATTGTTAGATTTATATAGGGGGTTAAGCGGTGTATGACTGTGGGATAATATCCTAGTAGGTTAGAAAATTTGAATATGTTTGATGGGTAATTGAACTTTAAGTAGTGGGTTATGTTGTTAATTTCTAGTGCTAGAATAAAGCCTAGGATTGTAATTGTTAGGGCGGTGATTTTTAGGTAGTAGGGTATAGTTGTTTGGGGAATGGTTGTTGGGGGGATGTTGTTAGAAATGATGAATCCTGCGAAAAGACTTCCGATTAGTAAGCGTTTAATTGAGTTAATTAGGAATGGGTTGTTTTCATTAATAGAAATAAGGGTTGGGAATCGGGGTTGTCCTAGGAGTGTGAAGAAAATAATACGGGTACTGTAGATAGCTGTGAAGGAGATGGCGATTAGTGTTATTAAGAGGGCTCAGGCGTTGGTATATGACGTGTTGGCGGATTCAATAATTAGATCTTTGGAGTAGAATCCGGTGAGGAAAGGTATTCCTGTTAGTGCAAGGCTGCCAATAATAAGGGCTGTTGCGGTGAATGGTATGGCTTTAAATAGGCCTCCTATTTTTCGAATATCTTGTTCGTTATTTAGATTGTGGATGATGGAGCCGGAGCATAGAAATAATATGGCTTTGAAGAAAGCGTGGGTGCAGATGTGAAGAAGTGCTAGGTGAGGCTGGTTAATTCCAATTGTTACTATCATAAGGCCGAGTTGGCTGGATGTAGAGAAGGCGATGATTTTTTTAATGTCATTTTGGGTGAGGGCACATATTGCTGTAAATAGTGTGGTAATGGCTCCTAGGCATAGTATAGTAGATTGGATGAGTTTATTGTTTTCTGTTAATGGATAAAAGCGGATTAGTAAGAAAATACCTGCTACTACTATTGTACTTGAGTGGAGTAATGCTGAGACAGGTGTCGGACCCTCTATTGCGGAGGGTAATCATGGGTGCAGGCTAAATTGTGCGGATTTTCCGGTTGCGGCTAGAATTAGTCCTATTAGAGGTAGATTTGAGTTCTCTGGTTTTAGTAAGAAGATTTGTTGAAGGTCTCAAGTGTTGAGGTTAATTAGGAATCATGCTATTGCTAGGATAAATCCGATGTCGCCAATGCGGTTATATAGGATTGCTTGTAGAGCTGCTGTGTTTGCGTCTGCTCGTCCGTATCACCATCCAATTAGTAGAAATGATATAATTCCGACTCCTTCTCAGCCAATGAATAGTTGAAAGATGTTATTTGCAGTGACGAGGATGAGTATTGTGATAAGAAATAAGAGTAAGTACTTAAAAAATTGGTTGATGTTGGGGTCGGAATGTATGTATCATATTGAGAATTCTATGATGGATCATGTGACGAATAGTGATACTGGGATAAATATTGTCGAGAAGTAATCTATTTTGAAGCTGAGAGATAGTTTGAGGGTTTGGATGGTTAGTCAGTGTCAGTTTGAAATAATTATTTCTTGTCCTGTATGAATAAATATTATAGTGGGAATTATACTAGTGATAAAGGCGTATGAAATGGTTGTTTTTACGTAAAGTGGGTAATTGGTGAATTTGTGGGTGCTAAGACTAGTTGTCATGATGGGTACGGTTAGTAGGATTAGGGTAGTTAGTGTGAGGGATGGGAACAGGTTTATTACTTTTATTTGGAGTTGCACCAATTTTTTGGTTCCTAAGACCAATGGATAACTGCTATCCTTTAAAAGTTTGAAAAAGCCATGTTGTCAGGCATGGGAGCATAGAATTAGCAGTTCTTGCATACTTTTTCGGTAAATAAGAAGGTGATAGGCTTCTATTGTTAGATTCACAATCTAATGTTTTTTTAAACTATATTTACAGTATAGGGGTCCTAGGATAATTTTTGGGTTTAGGGATAGAAGCAGTAGTGGTAGTATGTGTAGTGATATGAGTGCATTTTCTCGTGTGAAGGAAGGTGAAATGTTATTGATATGATGAGTGTATTTGCCCCGTTGTGTTGTGATTAGTATATAGAGGGTGTAGAGAGTAGTGATTACTATGTTAAGTCCTATTAGAATAATTGTGATATTAGATCATGAAAAAGTCGATATTACTACAAATAGTTCTCCGATTAGGTTGATTGTTGGGGGTAGAGCCAGGTTGGTTAGACTTGCTAGGAGTCATCAGGTGGCTATTAGTGGAAGAAGTGTTTGTAGGCCGCGGGCTAAGATTATTGTACGGCTGTGAATTCGTTCGTAGTTAGAATTTGCTAGGCAGAAAAGTATAGAGGATGTAAGGCCGTGGGCAATTATCAGGGCGGTGGCTCCTATGTAGCTTCAGGGTGTTTGGATTAGGATTGCAACGATGACAAGTGCCATGTGGCTAATAGAGGAGTACGCGATGAGTGATTTCAGGTCCGTTTGACGAAGGCAAATTGAGCTGGTTATGATTATGCCTCATAGTGATAGCATGATGAATGGGTATGCTATAAAGTCGGTGATTGGATCTAGGAGAAGCGTAATTCGTAACATGCCGTATCCTCCTAGTTTTAGTAGGATTGCTGCAAGAACTATGGAGCCTGCAATTGGGGCTTCTACGTGGGCTTTGGGTAGTCAGAGATGAAGTCCGTATAGTGGTATTTTTACTATAAAGGCTATTATGCATGCTAGTCACATGAAGGTGTTGGATCAGGAGCTGGGTATTGGTTGTACTCAGTATTGTAGAATTAGGAAGTTTAGGGATCCTATTGTGTTTTGAATATAGATTAGTGCAACTAGTAAGGGTAGGGATCCTGCTAGTGTATAAAACAAGAAGTAGAGACCGGCATTTAGGCGTTCTGTTTGGTTCCCTCATCGGGTAATAATAATGAGTGTGGGAACTAGTGTTGCTTCAAATATAATATAAAAGAGAATTAGTTCTGTAGCAGAGAATGTCATAATTAGAAATAGTTGTAATAGGATTAGTATTGAGATGAAGAATTTTTTTCGGGCTGGGTTTTCTTTTGATAGGTGATGCTGGCTAGCTATAAGTATTAAGGGGAGGAGTCATATGGTTAGAATAAGTAGTGGTGTAGATAAGGAGTCGGAGAAGAAAGTTAATGAGAAGTTGAGGCTGTTATCGCCAAATTGGTTTATAAGGAGTAGGCTTGTAAGGCTAATTAGTAAGCTGTGGAGTGTGGAGTTAATTCAGATTATGTTATTTTTTGATAGCCAGGTTAGGGGTATAAGTATTATTGTGGAAATAATGTATTTTAGCATTGTAGCAGATTAAGGTTTTGTACGTAGTCGGTGCCGTATGTGTTTGATACCATTACTAGCAAGGATAGGCCTAGTGCTGCTTCGCAGGCTGCGAAAACTAGTAGAATAATGGGTATTATACTGGCTAAAGTGAAGTGTGAGTTTAGGATTATTAGGGTAGCTATAACGAATAAGGACAATATTATTCCTTCCAGGCATAGGAGGGAGGATATTAGGTGAGATCGATACATTAGTAATCCCGTGAGAGATACTATGAATGCTATTATAATATTTATGTATACGAGGGACATTTGGTACTTATGAGTTTGATCATAATCTAATGAGTCGAAATCATTTATTTTGGTTTAAACTAAGTACCATATTCGGTCCATTCTAATCCTTTTTGGGTTCATTCATAGGCTAGGCTTGTGGCTAGTAGGAAAATTAGGAGAAGGGATATAGTAAGCATTGTGTTAAGGTTAGTTGTTTGTGAGGCCCATGGTAGTGGTAGAAGTAGTGCAATTTCTAGATCGAAGAGGAGGAATGTGATAGCTACTAGAAAGAATTTTATGGAGAAAGGAAGGCGAGCAGATCCTATGGGGTCGAATCCACATTCGTATGGGCTTGTTTTTTCTGAGTATACGTTTAGTTGGGGGAGTCAGAATGCGATGGTCACGAGCAATGTAGCTAGTGTAAAGTTAGTTAGGAGGGTAATTATAAGGTTTATTGTTCTTTTTCGGGTTAGGCCGAAGCTAACTGATTGGAAGTCAGTTGTACTAATTAATACTAAAAGAACATGAGCCTCATCAGTAGATGGAAACATAGAGGAAAAGTCATACTACGTCTACGAAGTGTCAATATCAGGCAGCGGCTTCGAAGCCGAAATGGTGATTGGAGGTAAAGTGAAATTTTAGTTGGCGGAGGAAGCAGACAATTAAGAAAGTAGATCCAATAATGACATGGAGGCCGTGGAATCCTGTAGCTACGAAGAAAGTTGAGCCGTAAACTCCGTCTGAGATTGTAAAGGGAGCTTCATAGTATTCTGATGCTTGTAGAAGTGTAAAGTATACGCCTAACGTAATGGTGATGAATAAGGCTTGTAGCATGTGGTTACGGTTCCCTTCTATGAGGCTGTGGTGGGCTCAGGTAATGGAGACTCCTGAGGCTAGAAGGACAGAGGTGTTGAGTAGTGGGACTTCTAAGGGGTTAAGTGGGTGAATGCCTGTTGGGGGTCAGCAGCTGCCTAATTCGGGTGTAGGAGCAAGGCTTGAGTGATAGAAGGCTCAGAAGAAGCCAGTGAAGAATAGGACTTCGGAGACGATGAAGAGGATTATTCCGTAGCGAAGGCTTTTTTGGACAGCAGGAGTATGGTGGCCTTGAAAGGTACTTTCTCGGATTACATCTCGTCATCATTGGTATATTGTAAGTATGTTTGTTGTTAGGCCTAGGGTCAGTAGAGCTGTTGAATTGAAGTGAAATCACATGATGAGGCCAGATGTTATTAGGAGGGCAGATAGTGCTCCTGTGAGGGGTCAGGGACTTGGGTTTACTATGTGATAGGCGTGGGTTTGGTGTGTCATTATGTATTGTCGTGCAGATATAAGCTAACTAGGAGGGTGAATACGTAGGCTTGAACTATAGCTACTGCGAATTCGAGGATTGTTAGTAGAGCTAAAATAGTAAATGTAATAAGTGCTGTTGTGGTATTGATATTTAATAATGCAAGGGTAGCTCCTCCGATTAAGTGAATTAATAAGTGCCCTGCTGTGATGTTGGCTGTTAATCGTACGGCAAGGGCTACTGGTTGGATGAAGAGGCTGATGGTTTCGATAATTACCAGTATTGGGATTAGTGGGGTAGGTGTTCCTTGTGGTAGGAAGTGGGCGAGTGATGCTTTGGTTTTGTTGCGGAAGCCTGTAACTACGGCCCCTGCTCATAGGGGAATAGCCATGCCTAAATTTATTGATAGTTGTGTGGTTGGTGTAAATGAATGGGGTAATAAGCCTAATAAATTTGTAGACCCAATAAATAGAATTAGGGACATTAATATCAATGTTCATGTTTGTCCTTTGGTGTTGTGAGTGCTTATTATTTGTTTTGACATGAGTTGAAGTGCTCATTGTTGGAGGGAGATAAGGCGGTTATTAATTAGTCGGTTTGATGTAGGAAATAGTAAGCTAGGGAATATAATGACGAGAGTAACAAGGGGGAGGCCTAGAATTACAGGGGTAATGAAAGAGGTAAATAGATTTTCGTTCATTTTGTTTCTCAAGGGGCGTCTTGTTTTGGCGTTTTTGTTGTTATTAATTTTGGGTTATAGTAGAAATCGTGTTTTGAGATTTTTAATTGGAGAACAATAAAGAGGACTAAAAATATTGATAGAATTGTCGTGAGTCACGTTGATGTGTCTAGTTGTGGCATGTCATCAAGGAGAGTGTTGTGCTCTCGGTCTTTAACTTAAAAGGTTAATGCTGGCATAGCTTCTTGATGACTTATAACATTGATGCAGATCACTTTTCAAAATATTCTAATGGGACTAGTTCGAGAACGATTGGTATGAAACTATGATTTGATCCGCAGATTTCTGAGCATTGGCCGTAAAATAGGCCTGGACGAGTTGATATGAGGGTTGTTTGATTTAAACGGCCTGGAATTGCGTCTGTTTTTAGTCCTAGAGAGGGAACTGCTCATGAGTGTAAAACGTCTTCGGAGGAGATTAGTATTCGAATTGTTATTTCTATAGGTAATACAGCTCGGTTATCTACTTCTAGTAATCGTAGTTCTCCAGGTTTCAATTCTGATGTTGGAATTATATAGGAGTCGAAGCTTAAGTCTTCATAGTCTGTGTACTCATAACTTCAGTATCATTGATGTCCTATGGTCTTTACTGTGAGAGATGGGTTGTTGATTTCGTCTATTATGTATAGAATTCGTAGGGATGGGAGAGCAATTATAATCAGAATAATGGCTGGTAGAATGGTTCAGATTGTTTCTACTTCTTGTGCGTCTATGGTGCTGGTATGGGTTAGTTTTGTTGTTAGTATCAGTAAGATAATATAGAGTACTAGTGAGCTAATTAGGAAAACAATTATCAGAGTGTGATCGTGAAAGTGTAGCAGTTCTTCTATGATGGGTGATGTTGCGTCTTGAAAGCCTAGCTGTACGGGATATGCCATATGAGATGTACGGGACTTTCACCTGTAATTTAATCTTGACAAGGTTATGTAATGTTTTACTAACATCTCGTTTATTGAGAGAGACATAGTGGTTATGGTGTTGGCTTGAAACCGATAATAGGGGGTTCAATTCCTTCCTCTCTTATTTTAGGTTAATGTATGTAGGTTCTTCAAATGTGTGATATGGTGGAGGGCATCCGTTTAGTCATTCTAGATTTGTTGTGGTTAGGTCCACGGTTAAGACTTCCCGTTTGGATGCAAATGCTTCTCAGATGATAAAAGTCATTAATATTACTGCCGTTAGTGAGATGAATGAGCCTATAGATGAAATAGTGTTTCATATTGTATATGCGTCTGGGTAATCGGAGTATCGTCGTGGTATACCAGATAGCCCTAAGAAATGTTGTGGGAAGAAGGTCATGTTAACACCTACAAATATAATTGCGAAATGGATTTTGGCTCATGTGTCATTAAGGGTGTAGCCTGAGAATAAGGGAAATCAATGTACAAATCCTCCTATGATAGCGAATACAGCTCCTATTGATAGTACGTAGTGGAAATGTGCTACCACATAGTATGTGTCGTGGAGAACGATGTCAAGGGAGGAGTTGGCTAAAACAATTCCAGTTAGTCCTCCAACTGTAAAAAGGAAAATGAAGCCTAGGGCTCATATTATAGCGGGGGATCATTTGATATTTCCTCCGTGAAGTGTTGCTAGCCAACTAAAGACTTTTACTCCGGTTGGGATAGCAATAATTATAGTAGCGGATGTAAAGTAAGCTCGTGTATCGACGTCTATTCCGACTGTGAATATATGATGGGCTCATACAATAAATCCTAGAAATCCAATTGATATTATGGCTCATACTATTCCTATATATCCAAATGGCTCTTTTTTTCCTGAATAGTAGGTTACGATGTGGGAGATTATTCCAAAGCCAGGTAAAATTAGAATATATACTTCGGGGTGTCCAAAAAATCAGAATAAGTGTTGATATAAGATAGGGTCTCCTCCTCCTGCTGGGTCAAAGAAAGTTGTATTCAGGTTTCGGTCTGTTAGTAATATTGTGATGCCAGCTGCTAATACAGGAAGTGAGAGGAGGAGTAGTACGGCAGTGATCAGTACAGATCACACGAACAGGGGGGTCTGGTATTGTGATATTGCGGGAGGTTTTATGTTAATAATAGTTGTAATAAAATTAATGGCTCCTAAAATTGAGGAAACACCTGCTAGGTGTAGGGAGAAAATGGTCAGGTCTACTGAGGCTCCTGCGTGGGCTAGATTACCTGCTAGAGGGGGATATACGGTTCAACCCGTCCCTGCTCCGGCTTCGACTATAGAGGATGCTAGGAGTAATAGGAAAGAAGGGGGGAGGAGCCAAAAACTTATATTATTTATCCGAGGGAATGCTATATCAGGGGCTCCAATCATTAGAGGAACTAGCCAGTTGCCAAACCCTCCAATTATAATAGGCATTACTATAAAGAAGATTATTACGAATGCGTGTGCAGTTACAATTACGTTGTAGATTTGGTCATCTCCAAGTAGAGTTCCGGGTTGGCCTAACTCAGCACGAATTAGTAAGCTCAGAGCGGTTCCTACTATGCCGGCTCAGGCACCAAATAGAAGATAAAGGGTACCGATATCTTTATGATTAGTTGAAAATAATCAGCGGTTTATGAACATGGGTAAAATGGCTGAGTAAAGCAATAGACTGTAAATCTAAGAATAGAGGTTTGATTCCTCTTTTTACCAGGTCCTGTAGTGAATTAACATATTGAATTGCAAATTCAAAGGAGCAGCTTCAAACTCTGCCGGGGCTTCTCCCGCCTTTTTTTTCTTGCGGCGGGAGAAGTAGATTGAAGCCAGTTATTTAGGGTATTTAGCTGTTAACTAAAGTTTCGTGGGGGTGGGACCCACCAATCTAGTGAGGATTTAGCTTAATTAAAGTAGTTGATTTGCATTCAATTGATGTAAGATATGATCTTGCAGTCCTTATCAGGAATTAAGTAAATTATACTTGCTTAGGGCTTTGAAGGCTCTTGGTCTATTTAACCTAAATTCCTATTCTAGGATTGAGAGAATTGGTGTAAGTGGTAGTAGTATAGTGGACAATACGGTTATTGTTGGTAGGAGGGTTATTCGTTTTATGGTTGAGAATTGTCATTTTATTTTTATGTTGTTTGTGGAAGGGAACATAGTAAGTGTGGTGGAATATGCCAGTCGTATGTAGAAATATAGGTTTAGTAGTGCTGTAATTGCTATGAAGGTAGGTAGGATAATGCTATTGTTTTT
>NW_026292348.1:0-99429 GCF_023091745.1 Budorcas taxicolor
AAATGACGTCTGTCAGGCACCTTCTGGGCGCCCACGGAGTCAGCTCCGGGAGTGTGGGGCTGCAGACCACAGCCAGGGGACCTGGGAGCCTTGTGCTCTCCGTGCGGCGCTGAATCTGGGCGGCCAAGCACCCGCTGGAGGAGCCCTGCACTTGCCCTCCCCTCCCCTCTACGAGAGGCCTCCCTGCTGGAGGGCTTGGCGGTGTGCAAGCCACCGGCTCCTAAGCCTTCCCCAAGGACGCCCGGGGCCTAGATGCAAAGGCAAGGCAGGAGTGGAGCTGAGGCCAGGAAGGCGCCAGTGGCCTCTCCCAGCATCGCACAGCCTGCTCCTTCCCGGGCAGCAAGCCTAGCAGCGAGGCAAGCCTGGGCAAGTCTCGCCCAGGGCAGAGCAGCCTCGCGCAAGGCACTTGACTAGATCCGGCCTCGGAGCAGAGCTGGAGCTCTGCCGTCCTGGAGGCACACTCGGCTCGGCCCAAGCAGGGATTGCAGCTGCACGCGGCTTGGCTCCCTTGACTCTTCCCAAGGAGGCTCGCTTCCAAGCGGACTGTGCACTTGGCTTCCAGGCAGGGACGCCCCGCGCCTCCTGCAGGTCTTGGCACAGGGGCTGCTTCCCCTGAGCGGAGGCTGTGGCGGCAGCCCAGACACGCAGGGGCAGGCCCCAACCACCTGCACAGTCTCTGCTGGTGGGGGAGAGCACTAGGGAAATGACGTCTGTCAGGCACCTTCTGGGCGCTCACGGAGGTCAGCCTCGGGTGTGTGGGGCTGCAGACCACAGCCAGGGGCCCTGGGAAGCCTGGTGCTCTCCGTGCTGTGCTGAGTCTGGGCGGCCAAGCGATCGCTGGAGGAGCCCTGCACTTGCCATTCCCTTCCCTATGACAGAGCTCTCACGGCTGGAGGGCTTGGCAGCGTGCAACCCACCGGCCCCTAAGCCCTCCGCAAGGACGCCTGGGGACTAGGTGCAAAGGCAAGGCAGGAGTGGAGCTGAGGCCAGGAAGGCGCCAGGAGCGTCTGCCTGTCTGGCGCAGCCTGCTCCTTCCCGGGCAGGAAGCCTAGCAGCGAGGCACGTCTGGCAAGGCTCGCCCAGGGCAGAGCAGCCTCACGCCAGCAACTCTGCCAGATCGGGCCTCTGAGCAGAGCTGGAGCTCTGCCGTACTGGAGGCTCACTGGGCTCCGCCCAAGGAGTGAGTGCAGACGCACGCAGCTGGGCTGCCTCCTCTTCTCCCGAGGAGGCTCGCTTCCCGCCTGCTGTGCACTAGGCTTCCAGGCGGGGGCGCCCCGCGCCTCCTACAGGTCTTGGCTCAGGGGCTGCTTCCCTGGAGCTGGGGCTGCCGGGGGAGCCCAGACACGCAGGGGCAGGCCCACCACCTGCCACACGTCTCTGCCGGGAGCAGAGCGCTAGGGACATGACGTCTGTCAGGCACCTTCTGGGCGCCCACGGAGTCAGCCTCCGGGAGTGTGGGGCTGCAGACCACAGCCAGGGGACCTGGGAGCCTTGTGCTCTCCGTGCGGCGCTGAGTCTGGGCGGCCAAGCACCCGCTGGAGGAGCCCTGCACTTGCCCTCCCCTCCCCTCTACGAGAGGCCTCCCTGCTGGAGGCTTGGCGGTGTGCAAGCCACCCGCTCCTAAGCCTTCCCCAAGGACGCCCGGGGCCTAGATGCAAAGGCAAAGGCAGGAGTGGAGCTGAGGCCAGGAAGGCGCCAGTGGCCTCTCCCAGCATCGCACAGCCTGCTCCTTCCCGGGCAGCAAGCCTAGCAGCGAGGAGAGCCTGGGCAAGTCTCGCCCAGGGCAGAGCAGCCTCGCGCAAGGCACTTGACTAGATCCGGCCTCGGAGCAGAGCTGGAGCTCTGCCGTCCTGGAGGCACACTCGGCTCGGCCCAAGCAGGGATTGCAGCTGCACGCGGCTTGGCTCCCTCGACTCTTCCCAAGGAGGCTCGCTTCCAAGCGGACTGTGCACTTGGCTTCCAGGCAGGGACGCCCCGCGCCTCCTGCAGGTCTTGGCACAGGGGCTGCTTCCCCTGAGCGGAGGCTGTGGGCGGCAGCCCAGACACGCAGGGGCAGGCCCCAACCACCTGCACACGTCTCTGCTGGTGGGGAGCGCACTAGGGAGAATGACGTCTGTCAGGCACCTTCTGGGCGCTCACGGAGTCAGCCTCCGGGTGTGTGGGGCTGCAGACCACAGCCAGGGGCCCTGGGAAGCCTGGTGCTCTCCGTTGCTGCGCTGAGTCTGGGCGGCCAAGCGAGCGCTGGAGGAGCCCTGCACTTGCCATTGCCTTCCCTATGACAGAGCTCTCACGGCTGGAGGGCTTGGCAGCGTGCAACCCACCGGCACCTCAGCCCTCCGCAAGGACGCCTGGGGACTAGGTGCAAAGGCAAGGCAGGAGTGGAGCTGAGGCCAGGAAGGCGCCAGGAGCGTCTGCCTGTCTGGCGCAGCCTGCTCCTTCCCGGGCAGGAAGCCTAGCAGCGAGGCACGTCTGGGCAAGGCTCGCCCAGGGCAGAGCAGCCTCACGCCAGCAACTCTGCCAGATCGGGCCTCTGAGCAGAGCTGGAGCTCTGCCGTACTGGAGGCTCACTGGGCTCCGCCCAAGGAGTGAGTGCAGACGCACGCAGCTGGGCTGCCTCCTCTTCTCCCGAGGAGGCTCGCTTCCCGCATGCTGTGCACTAGGCTTCCAGGCGGGGGCGCCCCGCGCCTCCTACAGGTCTTGGCTCAGGGGCTGCTTCCCTGGAGCTGGGGCTGCCGGCGGGAGCCCAGACACGCAGGGGCAGGCCCCACCACCTGCACACGTCTCTGCTGGGGAGCAGAGCGCTAGGGACATGACGTCTGTCAGGCACCTTCTGGGCGCCCACGGAGTCAGCCTCCGGGAGTGTGGGGCTGCAGACCACAGCCAGGGGACCTGGGAGCCTTGTGCTCTCCGTGCGGCGCTGAGTCTGGGCGGCAAGCACCCGCTGGAGGAGCCCTGCACTTGCCCTCCCCTCCCCTCTACGAGAGGCCTCCCTGCTGGAGGGCTTGGCGGTGTGCAAGCCACCGGCTCCTAAGCCTTCCCCAAGGACGCCCGGGGCCTAGATGCAAAGGCAAGGCAGGAGTGGAGCTGAGGCCAGGAAGGCGCCAGTGGCCTCTCCCAGCATCGCACAGCCTGCTCCTTCCCGGGCAGCAAGCCTAGCAGCGAGGCAAGCCTGGGCAAGTCTCGCCCAGGGCAGAGCAGCCTCGCGCAAGGCACTTGACTAGATCCGGCCTCGGAGCAGAGCTGGAGCTCTGCCGTCCTGGAGGCACACTCGGCTCGGCCCAAGCAGGGATTGCAGCTGCACGCGGCTTGGCTCCCTCGACTCTTCCCAAGGAGGCTCGCTTCCAAGCGGACTGTGCACTTGGCTTCCAGGGCAGGGACGCCCCGCGCCTCCTGCAGGTCTTGGCACAGGGGCTGCTTCCCCTGAGCGGAGGCTGTGGGCGGCAGCCCAGACACGCAGGGGCAGGCCCCAACCACCTGCACACGTCTCTGCTGGTGGGGAGCGCACTAGGGAAATGACGTCTGTCAGGCACCTTCTGGGCGCTCACGGAGTCAGCCTCCGGGTGTGTGGGGCTGCAGACCACAGCCAGGGGCCCTGGGAAGCCTGGTGCTCTCCGTGCTGTGCTGAGTCTGGGCGGCCAAGCGAGCGCTGGAGGAGCCCTGCACTTGCCATTGCCTTCCCTATGACAGAGCTCTCACGGCTGGAGGGCTTGGCAGCGTGCAACCCACCGGCCCCTCAGCCCTCCGCAAGGACGCCTGGGGACTAGGTGCAAAGGCAAGGCAGGAGTGGAGCTGAGGCCAGGAAGGCGCCAGGAGCGTCTGCCTGTCTGGCGCAGCCTGCTCCTTCCCGGGCAGGAAGCCTAGCAGCGAGGCACGTCTGGGCAAGGCTCGCCCAGGGCAGAGCAGCCTCACGCCAGCAACTCTGCCAGATCGGGCCTCTGAGCAGAGCTGGAGCTCTGCCGTACTGGAGGCTCACTGGGCTACGCCCAAGGAGTGAGTGCAGACGCACGCAGCTGGGCTGCCTCCTCTTCTCCCGAGGAGCTCGCTTCCCGCATGCTGTGCACTAGGCTTCCAGGCGGGGGCGCCCCGCGCCTCCTACAAGTCTTGGCTCAGGGGCTGCTTCCCTGGAGCTGGGGCTGCCGGCGGGAGCCCAGACACGCAGGGGCAGGCCCCACCACCTGCACACGTCTCTGCTGGGGAGCAGAGCGCTAGGGACATGACGTCTGTCAGGCACCTTCTGGGCGCCCACGGAGTCAGCCTCCGGGAGTGTGGGGCTGCAGACCACAGCCAGGGGACCTGGGAGCCTTGTGCTCTCCGTGCGGCGCTGAATCTGGGCGGCCAAGCACCCGCTGGAGGAGCCCTGCACTTGCCCTCCCCTCCCCTCTACGAGAGGCCTCCCTGCTGGAGGGCTTGGCGGTGTGCAAGCCACCGGCTCCTAAGCCTTCCCCAAGGACGCCCGGGGCCTAGATGCAAAGGCAAGGCAGGAGTGGAGCTGAGGCCAGGAAGCGCCAGTGGCCTCTCCCAGCATCGCACAGCCTGCTCCTTCCCGGGCAGCAAGCTAGCAGCGAGGCAAGCCTGGGCAAGTCTCGCCCAGGGCAGAGCAGCCTCGCGCAAGGCACTTGACTAGATCCGGCCTCGGAGCAGAGCTGGAGCTCTGCCGTCCTGGAGGCACACTCGGCTCGGCCCAAGCAGGGATTGCAGCTGCACGCGTCTTGGCTCCCTCGACTCTTCCCAAGGAGGCTCGCTTCAAGCGGACTGTGCACTTGGCTTCCAGGCAGGGACGCCCCGCGCCTCCTGCAGGTCTTGGCACAGGGGCTGCTTCCCCTGAGCGGAGGCTGTGGGCGGCAGCCCAGACACCAGGGGCAGGCCCCAAGCCACCTGCACACGTCTCTGCTGGTGGGGAGAGCACTAGGGAAATGACGTCTGTCAGGCACCTTCTGGGCGCTCACGGAGTCAGCCTCCGGGTGTGTGGGGCTGCAGACCACAGCCAGGGGCCCTGGGAAGCCTGGTGCTCTCCGTGCTGCGCTGAGTCTGGGCGGCCAAGCGAGCGCTGGAGGAGCCCTGCACTTGCCATTGCCTTCCCTATGACAGAGCTCTCACGGCTGGAGGGCTTGGCAGCGTGCAACCCACCGGCCCCTCAGCCCTCCGCAAGGACGCCTGGGGACTAGGTGCAAAGGCAAGGCAGGAGTGGAGCTGAGGCCAGGAAGGCGCCAGGAGCGTCTGCCTGTCTGGCGCAGCCTGCTCCTTCCCGGGCAGGAAGCCTAGCAGCGAGGCACGTCTGGGCAAGGCTCGCCCAGGGCAGAGCAGCCTCACGCCAGCAACTCTGCCAGATCGGGCCTCTGAGCAGAGCTGGAGCTCTGCCGTACTGGAGGCTCACTGGGCTCCGCCCAAGGAGTGAGTGCAGACGCACGCAGCTGGGCTGCCTCCTCTTCTCCCGAGGAGGCTCGCTTCCCGCCTGCTGTGCACTAGGCTTCCAGGCGGGGGCGCCCCGCGCCTCCTACAGGTCTTGGCTCAGGGGCTGCTTCCCTGGAGCTGGGGCTGCCGGCGGGAGCCCAGACACGCAGGGGCAGGCCCCACCACCTGCACACGTCTCTGCTGGGGAGCAGAGCGCTAGGGACATGACGTCTGTCAGGCACCTTCTGGGCGCCCACGGAGTCAGCCTCGGGAGTGTGGGGCTGCAGACCACAGCCAGGGGACCTGGGAGCCTTGTGCTCTCCGTGCGGCGCTGAGTCTGGGCGGCCAAGCACCCGCTGGAGGAGCCCTGCACTTGCCCTCCCTCCCCACTACGAGAGGCCTCCCTGCTGGAGGGCTTGGCGGTGTGCAAGCCACCGGCTCCTAAGCCTTCCCCAAGGACGCCCGGGGCATAGATGCAAAAGGCAAGGCAGGAGTGGAGCTGAGGCCAGGAAGCCGCCAGTGGCCTCTCCCAGCATCGCACAGCCTGCTCCTTCCCGGGCAGCAAGCCTAGCAGCGAGGCAAGCCTGGGCAAGTCTCGCCCAGGGCAGAGCAGCCTCGCGCAAGGCACTTGACTAGATCCGGACTCGGAGCAGAGCTGGAGCTCTGCCGTCCTGGAGGCACACTCGGCTCGGCCCAAGCAGGGATTGCAGCTGCACGCGGCTTGGCTCCCTCGACTCTTCCAAGGAGGCTCGCTTCCAAGCGGACTGTGCACTTGGCTTCCAGGCAGGGACGCCCCGCGCCTCCTGCAGGTCTTGGCACAGGGGCTGCTTCCCCTGAGCGGAGGCTGTGGGCGTCAGCCCCAGACACCCAGGGGCAGGCCCCAACCACCTGCACACGTCTCTGCTGGTGGGGAGAGCACTAGGGAAATGACGTCTGTCAGGCACCTTCTGGGCGCTCACGGAGTCAGCCTCTGGGTGTGTGGGGCTGCAGACCACAGCCAGGGGCCCTGGGAAGCCTGGTGCTCTCTGTGCTGTGCTGAGTCTGGGCGGCCAAGCGAGCGCTGGAGGAGCCCTTGCACTTGCCATTCCCTTCCTATGACAGAGCTCTCACGGCTGGAGGGCTTGGCAGGCGTGCAACCCACCGGCCCCTCAGCCTCGCAAGGACGCCTGGGGACTAGGTGCAAAGGCAAGGCAGGAGTGGAGCTGAGGCCAGGAAGGCGCCAGGAGCGTCTGCCTGTCTGGCGCAGCCTGCTCCTTCCCGGGCAGGAAGCCTAGCAGCGAGGCACGTCTGGGCAAGGCTCGCCCAGGGCAGGCAGCCTCACGCCAGCAACTCTGCCAGATCGGGCCTCTGAGCAGAGCTGGAGCTCTGCCGTACTGAGGCTCACTGGGCTCCGCCCAAGGAGTGAGTGCAGACGCACGCAGCTGGGCTGCCTCCTCTTCTCCCGAGGAGGCTCGCTTCCCGCATGCTGTGCACTAGGCTTCCAGGCGGGGGCGCCCCGCGCCTCCTACAGGTCTTGGCTCAGGGGCTGCTTCCCTGGAGCTGGGGCTGCCGGCGGGAGCCCAGACACGCAGGGGCAAGGCCCCACCACCTGCACACGTCTCTGCTGGGGAGCAGAGCGCTAGGGACATGACGTCTGTCAGGCACCTTCTGGGCGCCCACAGGAGTCAGCCTCCGGGAGTGTGGGGCTGCAGACCACAGCCAGGGGACCTGGGAGCCTTGTGCTCTCCGTGCGCGCTGAGTCTGGGCGGCCAAGCACCCGCTGGAGGAGCCCTGCACTTGCCCTCCCCTCCCCACTACGAGAGGCCTCCCTGCTGGAGGGCTTGGCGGGTGCAAGCCACCGGCTCCTAAGCCTTCCCCAAGGACGCCCGGGGCATAGATGCAAAGGCAAGGCAGGAGTGGAGCTGAGGCCAGGAAGCCGCCAGTGGCCTCTCCCAGCATCGCACAGCCTGCTCCTTCCCGGGCAGCAAGCCTGCAGCGAGGCAAGCCTGGGCAAGTCTCGCCCAGGTCAGAGCAGCCTCGCGCAAGGCACTTGACTAGATCCGGCCTCGGAGCAGAGCTGGAGCTCTGCCGTCCTGGAGGCACACTCGGCTCGGCCCAAGCAGGGATTGCAGCTGCACGCGTCTTGGCTCCCTCGACTCTTCCCAAGGAGGCTCGCTTCCAAGCGGACTGTGCACATGGCTTCCAGGCAGGGACGCCCCGCGCCTCCTGCAGGTCTTGGCACAGGGGCTGCTTCCCCTGGGCGGAGGCTGTGGGCGTCAGCCCAGACACCCAGGGGCAGGCCCAACCACCTGCACACGTCTCTGCTGGTGGGGAGAGCACTAGGGAAATGACGTCTGTCAGGCACCTTCTGGGCGCTCACGGAGTCAGCCTCTGGGTGTGTGGGGCTGCAGACCACAGCCAGGGGCCCTGGGAAGCCTGGTGCTCTCCGTGCTGTGCTGAGTCTGGGCGGCCAAGCGAGCGCTGGAGGAGCCCTGCACTTGCCATTCCCTTCCCTATGACAGAGCTCTCACGGCTGGAGGGCTTTGGCAGCGTGCAACCCACCGGCCCCTCAGCCCTCCGCAAGGACGCCTGGGGACTAGGTGCAAAGGCAAGGCAGGAGTGGAGCTGAGGCCAGGAAGGCGCCAGGAGCGTCTGCCTGTCTGGCGCAGCCTGCTCCTTCCCGGGCAGGAAAGCCTAGCAGCGAGGCACGTCTGGGCAAGGCTCGCCCAGGGCAGAGCAGGCCTCACGCCAGCAACTCTGCCAGATCGGGCCCTCTGAGCAGAGCTGGAGCTCTGCCGTACTGGAGGCTCACTGGGCTCCGCCCAAGGAGTGAGTGCAGACGCACGCAGCTGGGCTGCCTCCTCTTCTCCGAGGAGGCTCGCTTCCCGCATGCTGTGCACTAGGCTTCAGGCGGGGGCGCCCCGCGCCTCCTACAGGTCTTGGCTCAGGGGCTGCTTCCCTGGAGCTGGGGCTGCCGGCGGGAGCCCAGACACGCAGGGGCAGGCCCCCCCACCACCTGCACACGTCTCTGCTGGGAGCCAGAGCGCTAGGGACATGACGTCTGTCAGGCACCTTCTGGGCGCCCACGGAGTCAGCCCCGGGAGTGTGGGCTGCAGACCACAGCCAGGGGACCTGGGAGCCTTTGTGCTCTCCGTGCGGCGCTGAGTCTGGGCGGCCAAGCACCCGCTGGAGGAGCCCTGCACTTGCCCTCCCCTCCCTACTACGAGAGGCCTCCCTGCTGGAGGGCTTGGCAGTGTGCAAGCCACCGGCTCCTAAGCCTTCCCCAAGGACGCCCGGGGCTAGATGCAAAGGCAAGGCAGGAGTGGAGCTGAGGCCAGGAAGGCGCCAGTGGCCTCTCCCAGCATCGCACAGCCTGCTCCTTCCCGGGGCAGCAAGCCTAGCAGCGAGGCAAGCCTGGGCAAGTCTCGCCCAGGGCAGAGCAGCCTCGCGCAAGGCACTTGACTAGATCCGGCCTCGGAACAGAGCTGGAGCTCTGCCGTCCTGGAGGCACACTCGGCTCGGCCCAAGCAGGATTGCAGCTGCACGCGCTTGGCTCCCTCGACTCTTCCCAAGGAGGCTCGCTTCCAAGCGGACTGTGCACTTGGCTTCCAGGCAGGGACGCCCCGCGCCTCCTGCAGGTCTTGGCACAGGGGCTGCTTCCCCTGAGCGGAGGCTGTGGGCGGCAGCCCAGACACGCAGGGGCAGGCCCCAACCACCTGCACACGTCTCTGCTGGTGGGGAGCGCACTAGGGAAATGACCGTCTGTCAGGCACCTTCTGGGCGCTCACGGAGTCAGCCTCCGGGTGTGTGGGGCTGCAGACCACAGCCAGGGGCCCTGGGAAGCCTGGTGCTCTCCGTGCTGCGCTGAGTCTGGGCGGCCAAGCGAGCGCTGGAGGAGCCCTGCACTTGCCATTGCCTTCCCTATGACAGAGCTCTCACGGCTGGAGGGCTTGGCAGCGTGCAACCCACCGGCACCTCAGCCCTCCGCAAGGACGCTGGGGACTAGGTGCAAAGGCAAGGCAGGAGTGGAGCTGAGGCCAGGAAGGCGCCAGGAGCGTCTGCCTGTCTGGCGCAGCCTGCTCCTTCCCGGGCAGGAAGCCTAGCAGCGAGGCACGTCTGGGCAAGGCTCGCCAGGGCAGAGCAGCCTCACGCCAGCAACTCTGCCAGATCGGGCTCTGAGCAGAGCTGGAGCTCTGCCGTACTGGAGGCTCACTGGGCTCCGCCCAAGGAGTGAGTGCAGACGCACGCAGCTGGGCTGCCTCCTCTTCTCCCGAGGAGGCTCGCTTCCCGCATGCTGTGCACTAGGCTTCCAGGCGGGGGCGCCCCGCGCCTCCTACAGGTCTTGGCTCAGGGGCTGCTTCCTGGAGCTGGGGCTGCCGGCGGGGAGCCCAGACACGCAGGGGGCAGACCCCACCACCTGCACACGTCTCTGCCGGGGAGCAGAGCGCTAGGGACATGACGTCTGTCAGGCACCTTCTGGCGCCCACGGAGTCAGCCTCCGGGAGTGTGGGGCTGCAGACCACAGCCAGGGGACCTGGGAGCCTTGTGCTCTCCGTGCGGCGCTGAGTCTGGGCGGCCAAGCACCCGCTGGAGGAGCCCTGCACTTGCCCTCCCCTCCCCTCTACGAGAGGCCTCCCTGCTGGAGGGCTTGGCGGTGTGCAAGCCACCGGCTCCTAAGCCTTCCCCAAGGACGCCCGGGGCCTAGATGCAAAGGCACGGCAGGAGTGGAGCTGAGCCAGGAAGGCGCCAGTGGCCTCTCCAGCATCGCACAGCCTGCTCCTTCCCGGGCAGCAAGCCTAGCAGCGAGGCAAGCCTGGGCAAGTCTCGCCAGGGCAGAGCAGCCTCGCGCAAGGCACTTGACTAGATCCGGCCTCGGAGCAGGAGCTGGAGCTCTGCCGTCCTGGAGGCACACTCGGCTCGGCCCAAGCAGGGATTGCAGCTGCACGCGGCTTGGCTCCCTCGACTCTTCCCAAGGAGGCTCGCTTCCAAGCGGACTGTGCACTTGGCTTCCAGGCAGGGACGCCCCGGCGCCTCCTGCAGGTCTTGGCACAGGGGCTGCTTCCCCTGAGCGGAGGCTGTGGGCGGCAGCCAGACACGCAGGGGCAGGCCCCAACCACCTGCACACGTCTCTGCTGGTGGGGAGAGCACTAGGGAAATGACGTCTGTCAGGCACCTTCTGGGCGCTCACGGAGTCAGCCTCCGGGTGTGTGGGGCTGCAGACCACAGCCAGGGGCCCTGGGAAGCCTGGTGCTCTCCGTGCTGTGCTGAGTCTGGGCGGCCAAGCGAGCGCTGGAGGAGCCCTGCACTTGCCATTCCCTTCCCTATGACAGAGCTCTCACGGCTGGAGGGCTTGGCAGCGTGCAACCCACCGGCCCCTCAGCCCTCCGCAAGGACGCCTGGGGACTAGGTGCAAAGGCAAGGCAGGAGTGGAGCTGAGGCCAGGAAGGCGCCAGGAGCGTCTGCCTGTCTGGCGCAGCTGCTCCTTCCCGGGCAGGAAGCCTAGCAGCGAGGCACGTCTGGGCAAGCTCGCCCAGGGCAGAGCAGCCTCACGCCAGCAACTCTGCCAGATCGGGCCTCTGAGCAGAGCTGGAGCTCTGCGTTACTGGAGGCTCACTGGGCTCCGCCCAAGGAGTGAGTGCAGACGCACGCAGCTTGGGCTGCCTCCTCTTCTCCCGAGGAGGCTCGCTTCCCGCATGCTGTGCACTAGGCTTCCAGGCGGGGGCGCCCCGCGCCTCCTACAAGGTCTTGGCTCAGGGGCTGCTTCCCTGGAGCTGGGGCTGCCGGCGGGAGCCCAGACACGCAGGGCAGGCCCCACCACCTGCACACGTCTCTGCCGGGGAGCAGAGCGCTAGGGACATGACGTCTGTCAGGCACCTTCTGGGCGCCCACGGAGTCAGCCTCCGGGAAGTGTGGGGCTGCAGACCACAGCCAGGGGACCTGGGAGCCTTGTGCTCTCCGTGCGGCGCTGAGTCTGGGCGGCCAAGCACCCGCTGGAGGAGCCCTGCACTTGCCCTCCCCTCCCCCTACGAGAGGCCCTCCCTGCTGGAGGGCTTGGCGGTGTGCAAGCCACCGGCTCCTAAGCCTTCCCCAAGGACGCCCGGGGCCTAGATGCAAAGGCAGGCAGGAGTGGAGCTGAGGCCAGGAAGGCGCCAGTGGCCTCTCCAGGCATCGCAGCCTGCTCCTTCCCGGGCAGCAAGCCTAGCAGCGAGGCAAGCCTGGGCAAGTCTCGCCCAGGGCAGAGCAGCCTCGCGCAAGGCACTTGACTAGATCCGGCCTCGGAGCAGAGCTGGAGCTCTGCCGTCCTGGAGGCACACTCGGCTCGGCCCAAGCAGGGATTGCAGCTGCACGCGGCTTGGCTCCCTCGACTCTTCCCAAGGAGGCTCGCTTCCAAGCGGACTGTGCACTTGGCTTCCAGGCAGGGACGCCCCGCGCCTCCTGCAGGTCTTGGCACAGGGGCTGCTTCCCCTGAGCGGAGGCTGTGGGCGGCAGCCCAGACACCCAGGGGCAGGCCCCAACCACCTGCACACGTCTCTGCTGGTGGGGAGCGCACTAGGGAAATGACGTCTGTCAGGCACCTTCTGGGCGCTCACGGAGTCAGCCTCCGGGTGTGTGGGGCTGCAGACCACAGCCAGGGGCCCTGGGAAGCCTGGTGCTCTCCGTGCTGCGCTGAGTCTGGGCGGCCAAGCGAGCGCTGGAGGAGCCCTGCACTTGCCATTGCCTTCCCTATGACAGAGCTCTCACGGCTGGAGGGCTTGGCAGCGTGCAACCCACCGGCCCCTCAGCCCTCCGCAAGGACGCCTGGGGACTAGGTGCAAAGGCAAGGCAGGAGTGGAGCTGAGGCCAGGAAGGCGCCAGGAGCGTCTGCCTGTCTGGCGCAGCCTGCTCCTTCCCGGGCAGGAAGCCTAGCAGCGAGGCACGTCTGGGCAAGGCTCGCCCAGGGCAGAGCAGCCTCACGCCAGCAACTCTGCCAGATCGGGCCTCTGAGCAGAGCTGGAGCTCTGCCGTACTGGAGGCTCACTGGGCTCCGCCCAAGGAGTGAGTGCAGACGCACGCAGCTGGGCTGCCTCCTCTTCTCCCGAGGAGGCTCGCTTCCCGCATGCTGTGCACTAGGCTTCCAGGCGGGGGCGCCCCGCGCCTCCTACAGGTCTTGGCTCAGGGGCTGCTTCCCTGGAGCTGGGGCTGCCGGCGGGAGCCCAGACACGCAGGGGCAGGCCCCACCACCTGCACACGTCTCTGCTGGGGAGCAGAGCGCTAGGGACATGACGTCTGTCAGGCACCTTCTGGGCGCCCACGGAGTCAGCCTCCGGGAGTGTGGGGCTGCAGACCACAGCCAGGGGACCTGGGAGCCTTGTGCTCTCCGTGCGGCGCTGAGTCTGGGCGGCCAAGCACCCGCTGGAGGAGCCCTGCACTTGCCCTCCCCTCCCCTCTACGAGAGGCCTCCCTGCTGGAGGGCTTGGCGGTGTGCAAGCCACCGGCTCCTAAGCCTTCCCCAAGGACGCCCGGGGCCTAGATGCAAAGGCAAGGCAGGAGTGGAGCTGAGGCCAGGAAGGCGCCAGTGGCCTCTCCCAGCATCGCACAGCCTGCTCCTTCCCGGGCAGCAAGCCTAGCAGCGAGGCAAGCCTGGGCAAGTCTCGCCCAGGGCAGAGCAGCCTCGCGCAAGGCACTTGACTAGATCCGGCCTCGGAGCAGAGCTGGAGCTCTGCCGTCCTGGAGGCACACTCGGCTCGGCCCAAGCAGGGATTGCAGCTGCACGCGGCTTGGCTCCCTCGACTCTTCCCAAGGAGGCTCGCTTCCAAGCGGACTGTGCACTTGGCTTCCAGGCAGGGACGCCCCGCGCCTCCTGCAGGTCTTGGCACAGGGGCTGCTTCCCCTGAGCGGAGGCTGTGGGCGTCAGCCCAGACACCCAGGGGCAGGCCCCAACCACCTGCACACGTCTCTGCTGGTGGGGAGAGCACTAGGGAAATGACGTCTGTCAGGCACCTTCTGGGCGCTCACGGAGTCAGCCTCCGGGTGTGTGGGGCTGCAGACCACAGCCAGGGGCCCTGGGAAGCCTGGTGCTCTCCGTGCTGTGCTGAGTCTGGGCGGCCAAGCGAGCGCTGGAGGAGCCCTGCACTTGCCATTCCCTTCCCTATGACAGAGCTCTCACGGCTGGAGGGCTTGGCAGCGTGCAACCCACCGGCCCCTAAGCCCTCCGCAAGGACGCCTGGGGACTAGGTGCAAAGGCAAGGCAGGAGTGGAGCTGAGGCCAGGAAGGCGCCAGGAGCGTCTGCCTGTCTGGCGCAGCCTGCTCCTTCCCGGGCAGGAAGCCTAGCAGCGAGGCACGTCTGGGCAAGGCTCGCCCAGGGCAGAGCAGCCTCACGCCAGCAACTCTGCCAGATCGGGCCTCTGAGCAGAGCTGGAGCTCTGCCGTACTGGAGGCTCACTGGGCTCCGCCCAAGGAGTGAGTGCAGACGCACGCAGCTGGGCTGCCTCCTCTTCTCCCGAGGAGGCTCGCTTCCCGCATGCTGTGCACTAGGCTTCCAGGCGGGGGCGCCCCGCGCCTCCTACAGGTCTTGGCTCAGGGGCTGCTTCCCTGGAGCTGGGGCTGCCGGCGGGAGCCCAGACACGCAGGGGCAGGCCCCACCACCTGCACACGTCTCTGCTGGGGAGCAGAGCGCTAGGGACATGACGTCTGTCAGGCACCTTCTGGGCGCCCACGGAGTCAGCCTCCGGGAGTGTGGGGCTGCAGACCACAGCCATGGGACCTGGGAGCCTTGTGCTCTCCGTGCGGCGCTGAGTCTGGGCGGCCAAGCACCCGCTGGAGGAGCCCTGCACTTGCCCTCCCCTCCCCTCTACGAGAGGCCTCCCTGCTGGAGGGCTTGGCGGTGTGCAAGCCACCGGCTCCTAAGCCTTCCCCAAGGACGCCCGGGGCCTAGATGCAAAGGCAAGGCAGGAGTGGAGCTGAGGCCAGGAAGGCGCCAGTGGCCTCTCCCAGCATCGCACAGCCTGCTCCTTCCCGGGCAGCAAGCCTAGCAGCGAGGCAAGCCTGGGCAAGTCTCGCCCAGGGCAGAGCAGCCTCGCGCAAGGCACTTGACTAGATCCGGCCTCGGAGCAGAGCTGGAGCTCTGCCGTCCTGGAGGCACACTCGGCTCGGCCCAAGCAGGGATTGCAGCTGCACGCGGCTTGGCTCCCTCGACTCTTCCCAAGGAGGCTCGCTTCCAAGCGGACTGTGCACTTGGCTTCCAGGCAGGGACGCCCCGCGCCTCCTGCAGGTCTTGGCACAGGGGCTGCTTCCCCTGAGCGGAGGCTGTGGGCGGCAGCCCAGACACCCAGGGGCAGGCCCCAACCACCTGCACACGTCTCTGCTGGTGGGGAGAGCACTAGGGAAATGACGTCTGTCAGGCACCTTCTGGGCGCTCACGGAGTCAGCCTCCGGGTGTGTGGGGCTGCATACCACAGCCAGGGGCCCTGGGAAGCCTGGTGCTCTCCGTGCTGTGCTGAGTCTGGGCGGCCAAGCGAGCGCTGGAGGAGCCCTGCACTTGCCATTCCCTTCCCTATGACAGAGCTCTCACGGCTGGAGGGCTTGGCAGCGTGCAACCCACCGGCCCCTAAGCCCTCCGCAAGGACGCCTGGGGACTAGGTGCAAAGGCAAGGCAGGAGTGGAGCTGAGGCCAGGAAGGCGCCAGGAGCGTCTGCCTGTCTGGCGCAGCCTGCTCCTTCCCGGGCAGGAAGCCTAGCAGCGAGGCACGTCTGGGCAAGGCTCGCCCAGGGCAGAGCAGCCTCACGCCAGCAACTCTGCCAGATCGGGCCTCTGAGCAGAGCTGGAGCTCTGCCGTACTGGAGGCTCACTGGGCTCCGCCCAAGGAGTGAGTGCAGACGCACGCAGCTGGGCTGCCTCCTCTTCTCCCGAGGAGGCTCGCTTCCCGCATGCTGTGCACTAGGCTTCCAGGCGGGGGCGCCCCGCGCCTCCTACAGGTCTTGGCTCAGGGGCTGCTTCCCTGGAGCTGGGGCTGCCGGCGGGAGCCCAGACACGCAGGGGCAGGCCCCACCACCTGCACACGTCTCTGCTGGGGAGCAGAGCGCTAGGGACATGACGTCTGTCAGGCACCTTCTGGGCGCCCACGGAGTCAGCCTCCGGGAGTGTGGGGCTGCAGACCACAGCCAGGGGACCTGGGAGCCTTGTGCTCTCCGTGCGGCGCTGAGTCTGGGCGGCCAAGCACCCGCTGGAGGAGCCCTGCACTTGCCCTCCCCTCCCCACTACGAGAGGCCTCCCTGCTGGAGGGCTTGGCGGTGTGCAAGCCACCGGCTCCTAAGCCTTCCCCAAGGACGCCCGGGGCCTAGATGCAAAGGCAAGGCAGGAGTGGAGCTGAGGCCAGGAAGGCGCCAGTGGCCTCTCCCAGCATCGCACAGCCTGCTCCTTCCCGGGCAGCAAGCCTAGCAGCGAGGCAAGCCTGGGCAAGTCTCGCCCAGGGCAGAGCAGCCTCGCGCAAGGCAGTTGACTAGATCCGGCCTCGGAACAGAGCTGGAGCTCTGCCGTCCTGGAGGCACACTCGGCTCGGCCCAAGCAGGGATTGCAGCTGCACGCGGCTTGGCTCCCTCGACTCTTCCCAAGGAGGCTCGCTTCCAAGCGGACTGTGCACTTGGCTTCCAGGCAGGGACGCCCCGCGCCTCCTGCAGGTCTTGGCACAGGGGCTGCTTCCCCTGAGCGGAGGCTGTGGGCGGCAGCCCAGACACGCAGGGGCAGGCCCCAACCACCTGCACACGTCTCTGCTGGTGGGGAGCGCACTAGGGAAATGACGTCTGTCAGGCACCTTCTGGGCGCTCACGGAGTCAGCCTCCGGGTGTGTGGGGCTGCAGACCACAGCCAGGGGCCCTGGGAAGCCTGGTGCTCTCCGTGCTGCGCTGAGTCTGGGCGGCCAAGCGAGCGCTGGAGGAGCCCTGCACTTGCCATTGCCTTCCCTATGACAGAGCTCTCACGGCTGGAGGGCTTGGCAGCGTGCAACCCACCGGCCCCTCAGCCCTCCGCAAGGACGCCTGGGGACTAGGTGCAAAGGCAAGGCAGGAGTGGAGCTGAGGCCAGGAAGGCGCCAGGAGCGTCTGCCTGTCTGGCGCAGCCTGCTCCTTCCCGGGCAGGAAGCCTAGCAGCGAGGCACGTCTGGGCAAGGCTCGCCCAGGGCAGAGCAGCCTCACGCCAGCAACTCTGCCAGATCGGGCCTCTGAGCAGAGCTGGAGCTCTGCCGTACTGGAGGCTCACTGGGCTCCGCCCAAGGAGTGAGTGCAGACGCACGCAGCTGGGCTGCCTCCTCTTCTCCCGAGGAGGCTCGCTTCCCGCATGCTGTGCACTAGGCTTCCAGGCGGGGGCGCCCCGCGCCTCCTACAAGTCTTGGCTCAGGGGCTGCTTCCCTGGAGCTGGGGCTGCCGGCGGGAGCCCAGACACGCAGGGGCAGGCCCCACCACCTGCACACGTCTCTGCTGGGGAGCAGAGCGCTAGGGACATGACGTCTGTCAGGCACCTTCTGGGCGCCCACGGAGTCAGCCTCCGGGAGTGTGGGGCTGCAGACCACAGCCAGGGGACCTGGGAGCCTTGTGCTCTCCGTGCGGCGCTGAGTCTGGGCGGCCAAGCACCCGCTGGAGGAGCCCTGCACTTGCCCTCCCCTCCCCTCTACGAGAGGCCTCCCTGCTGGAGGGCTTGGCGGTGTGCAAGCCACCGGCTCCTAAGCCTTCCCCAAGGACGCCCGGGGCCTAGATGCAAAGGCAAGGCAGGAGTGGAGCTGAGGCCAGGAAGGCGCCAGTGGCCTCTCCCAGCATCGCACAGCCTGCTCCTTCCCGGGCAGCAAGCCTAGCAGCGAGGCAAGCCTGGGCAAGTCTCGCCCAGCTCAGAGCAGCCTCGCGCAAGGCACTTGACTAGATCCGGCCTCGGAGCAGAGCTGGAGCTCTGCCGTCCTGGAGGCACACTCGGCTCGGCCCAAGCAGGGATTGCAGCTGCACGCGGCTTGGCTCCCTCGACTCTTCCCAAGGAGGCTCGCTTCCAAGCGGACTGTGCACTTGGCTTCCAGGCAGGGACGCCCCGCGCCTCCTGCAGGTCTTGGCACAGGGGCTGCTTCCCCTGAGCGGAGGCTGTGGGCGGCAGCCCAGACACGCAGGGGCAGGCCCCAACCACCTGCACACGTCTCTGCTGGTGGGGAGAGCACTAGGGAAATGACGTCTGTCAGGCACCTTCTGGGCGCTCACGGAGTCAGCCTCCGGGTGTGTGGGGCTGCAGACCACAGCCAGGGGCCCTGGGAAGCCTGGTGCTCTCCGTGCTGTGCTGAGTCTGGGCGGCCAAGCGAGCGCTGGAGGAGCCCTGCACTTGCCATTGCCTTCCCTATGACAGAGCTCTCACGGCTGGAGGGCTTGGCAGCGTGCAACCCACCGGCCCCTCAGCCCTCCGCAAGGACGCCTGGGGACTAGGTGCAAAGGCAAGGCAGGAGTGGAGCTGAGGCCAGGAAGGCGCCAGGAGCGTCTGCCTGTCTGGCGCAGCCTGCTCCTTCCCGGGCAGGAAGCCTAGCAGCGAGGCACGTCTGGGCAAGGCTCGCCCAGGGCAGAGCAGCCTCACGCCAGCAACTCTGCCAGATCGGGCCTCTGAGCAGAGCTGGAGCTCTGCCGTACTGGAGGCTCACTGGGCTCCGCCCAAGGAGTGAGTGCAGACGCACGCAGCTGGGCTGCCTCCTCTTCTCCCGAGGAGGCTCGCTTCCCGCATGCTGTGCACTAGGCTTCCAGGCGGGGGCGCCCCGCGCCTCCTACAGGTCTTGGCTCAGGGGCTGCTTCCCTGGAGCTGGGGCTGCCGGCGGGAGCCCAGACACGCAGGGGCAGGCCCCACCACCTGCACACGTCTCTGCCGGGGAGCAGAGCGCTAGGGACATGACGTCTGTCAGGCACCTTCTGGGCGCCCACGGAGTCAGCCTCCGGGAGTGTGGGGCTGCAGACCACAGCCAGGGGACCTGGGAGCCTTGTGCTCTCCGTGCGGCGCTGAGTCTGGGCGGCCAAGCACCCGCTGGAGGAGCCCTGCACTTGCCCTCCCCTCCCCTCTACGAGAGGCCTCCCTGCTGGAGGGCTTGGCGGTGTGCAAGCCACCGGCTCCTAAGCCTTCCCCAAGGACGCCCGGGGCCTAGATGCAAAGGCAAGGCAGGAGTGGAGCTGAGGCCAGGAAGGCGCCAGTGGCCTCTCCCAGCATCGCACAGCCTTCTCCTTCCCGGGCAGCAAGCCTAGCAGCGAGGCAAGCCTGGGCAAGTCTCGCCCAGGGCAGAGCAGCCTCGCGCAAGGCACTTGACTAGATCCGGCCTCGGAGCAGAGCTGGAGCTCTGCCGTCCTGGAGGCACACTCGGCTCGGCCCAAGCAGGGATTGCAGCTGCACGCGGCTTGGCTCCCTCGACTCTTCCCAAGGAGGCTCGCTTCCAAGCGGACTGTGCACTTGGCTTCCAGGCAGGGACGCCCCGCGCCTCCTGCAGGTCTTGGCACAGGGGCTGCTTCCCCTGAGCGGAGGCTGTGGGCGGCAGCCCAGACACGCAGGGGCAGGCCCCAACCACCTGCACACGTCTCTGCTGGTGGGGAGCGCACTAGGGAAATGACGTCTGTCAGGCACCTTCTGGGCGCTCACGGAGTCAGCCTCCGGGTGTGTGGGGCTGCAGACCACAGCCAGGGGCCCTGGGAAGCCTGGTGCTCTCCGTGCTGCGCTGAGTCTGGGCGGCCAAGCGAGCGCTGGAGGAGCCCTGCACTTGCCATTGCCTTCCCTATGACAGAGCTCTCACGGCTGGAGGGCTTGGCAGCGTGCAACCCACCGGCCCCTCAGCCCTCCGCAAGGACGCCTGGGGACTAGGTGCAAAGGCAAGGCAGGAGTGGAGCTGAGGCCAGGAAGGCGCCAGGAGCGTCTGCCTGTCTGGCGCAGCCTGCTCCTTCCCGGGCAGGAAGCCTAGCAGCGAGGCACGTCTGGGCAAGGCTCGCCCAGGGCAGAGCAGCCTCACGCCAGCAACTCTGCCAGATCGGGCCTCTGAGCAGAGCTGGAGCTCTGCCGTACTGGAGGCTCACTGGGCTCCGCCCAAGGAGTGAGTGCAGACGCACGCAGCTGGGCTGCCTCCTCTTCTCCCGAGGAGGCTCGCTTCCCGCATGCTGTGCACTAGGCTTCCAGGCGGGGGCGCCCCGCGCCTCCTACAGGTCTTGGCTCAGGGGCTGCTTCCCTGGAGCTGGGGCTGCCGGCGGGAGCCCAGACACGCAGGGGCAGGCCCCACCACCTGCACACGTCTCTGCTGGGGAGCAGAGCGCTAGGGACATGACGTCTGTCAGGCACCTTCTGGGCGCCCACGGAGTCAGCCTCCGGGAGTGTGGGGCTGCAGACCACAGCCAGGGGACCTGGGAGCCTTGTGCTCTCCGTGCGGCGCTGAGTCTGGGCGGCCAAGCACCCGCTGGAGGAGCCCTGCACTTGCCCTCCCCTCCCCTCTACGAGAGGCCTCCCTGCTGGAGGGCTTGGCGGTGTGCAAGCCACCGGCTCCTAAGCCTTCCCCAAGGACGCCCGGGGCCTAGATGCAAAGGCAAGGCAGGAGTGGAGCTGAGGCCAGGAAGGCGCCAGTGGCCTCTCCCAGCATCGCACAGCCTGCTCCTTCCCGGGCAGCAAGCCTAGCAGCGAGGCAAGCCTGGGCAAGTCTCGCCCAGGGCAGAGCAGCCTCGCGCAAGGCACTTGACTAGATCCGGCCTCGGAGCAGAGCTGGAGCTCTGCCGTCCTGGAGGCACACTCGGCTCGGCCCAAGCAGGGATTGCAGCTGCACGCGGCTTGGCTCCCTCGACTCTTCCCAAGGAGGCTCGCTTCCAAGCGGACTGTGCACTTGGCTTCCAGGCAGGGACGCCCCGCGCCTCCTGCAGGTCTTGGCACAGGGGCTGCTTCCCCTGAGCGGAGGCTGTGGGCGGCAGCCCAGACACGCAGGGGCAGGCCCCAACCACCTGCACACGTCTCTGCTGGTGGGGAGAGCACTAGGGAAATGACGTCTGTCAGGCACCTTCTGGGCGCTCACGGAGTCAGCCTCCGGGTGTGTGGGGCTGCAGACCACAGCCAGGGGCCCTGGGAAGCCTGGTGCTCTCCGTGCTGTGCTGAGTCTGGGCGGCCAAGCGAGCGCTGGAGGAGCCCTGCACTTGCCATTGCCTTCCCTATGACAGAGCTCTCACGGCTGGAGGGCTTGGCAGCGTGCAACCCACCGGCCCCTCAGCCCTCCGCAAGGACGCCTGGGGACTAGGTGCAAAGGCAAGGCAGGAGTGGAGCTGAGGCCAGGAAGGCGCCAGGAGCGTCTGCCTGTCTGGCGCAGCCTGCTCCTTCCCGGGCAGGAAGCCTAGCAGCGAGGCACGTCTGGGCAAGGCTCGCCCAGGGCAGAGCAGCCTCACGCCAGCAACTCTGCCAGATCGGGCCTCTGAGCAGAGCTGGAGCTCTGCCGTACTGGAGGCTCACTGGGCTCCGCCCAAGGAGTGAGTGCAGACGCACGCAGCTGGGCTGCCTCCTCTTCTCCCGAGGAGGCTCGCTTCCCGCATGCTGTGCACTAGGCTTCCAGGCGGGGGCGCCCCGCGCCTCCTACAGGTCTTGGCTCAGGGGCTGCTTCCCTGGAGCTGGGGCTGCCGGCGGGAGCCCAGACACGCAGGGGCAGGCCCCACCACCTGCACACGTCTCTGCCGGGGAGCAGAGCGCTAGGGACATGACGTCTGTCAGGCACCTTCTGGGCGCCCACGGAGTCAGCCTCCGGGAGTGTGGGGCTGCAGACCACAGCCAGGGGACCTGGGAGCCTTGTGCTCTCCGTGCGGCGCTGAGTCTGGGCGGCCAAGCACCCGCTGGAGGAGCCCTGCACTTGCCCTCCCCTCCCCTCTACGAGAGGCCTCCCTGCTGGAGGGCTTGGCGGTGTGCAAGCCACCGGCTCCTAAGCCTTCCCCAAGGACGCCCGGGGCCTAGATGCAAAGGCAAGGCAGGAGTGGAGCTGAGGCCAGGAAGGCGCCAGTGGCCTCTCCCAGCATCGCACAGCCTGCTCCTTCCCGGGCAGCAAGCCTAGCAGCGAGGCAAGCCTGGGCAAGTCTCGCCCAGGGCAGAGCAGCCTCGCGCAAGGCACTTGACTAGATCCGGCCTCGGAGCAGAGCTGGAGCTCTGCCGTCCTGGAGGCACACTCGGCTCGGCCCAAGCAGGGATTGCAGCTGCACGCGGCTTGGCTCCCTCGACTCTTCCCAAGGAGGCTCGCTTCCAAGCGGACTGTGCACTTGGCTTCCAGGCAGGGACGCCCCGCGCCTCCTGCAGGTCTTGGCACAGGGGCTGCTTCCCCTGAGCGGAGGCTGTGGGCGGCAGCCCAGACACGCAGGGGCAGGCCCCAACCACCTGCACACGTCTCTGCTGGTGGGGAGCGCACTAGGGAAATGACGTCTGTCAGGCACCTTCTGGGCGCTCACGGAGTCAGCCTCCGGGTGTGTGGGGCTGCAGACCACAGCCAGGGGCCCTGGGAAGCCTGGTGCTCTCCGTGCTGCGCTGAGTCTGGGCGGCCAAGCGAGCGCTGGAGGAGCCCTGCACTTGCCATTGCCTTCCCTATGACAGAGCTCTCACGGCTGGAGGGCTTGGCAGCGTGCAACCCACCGGCCCCTCAGCCCTCCGCAAGGACGCCTGGGGACTAGGTGCAAAGGCAAGGCAGGAGTGGAGCTGAGGCCAGGAAGGCGCCAGGAGCGTCTGCCTGTCTGGCGCAGCCTGCTCCTTCCCGGGCAGGAAGCCTAGCAGCGAGGCACGTCTGGGCAAGGCTCGCCCAGGGCAGAGCAGCCTCACGCCAGCAACTCTGCCAGATCGGGCCTCTGAGCAGAGCTGGAGCTCTGCCGTACTGGAGGCTCACTGGGCTCCGCCCAAGGAGTGAGTGCAGACGCACGCAGCTGGGCTGCCTCCTCTTCTCCCGAGGAGGCTCGCTTCCCGCATGCTGTGCACTAGGCTTCCAGGCGGGGGCGCCCCGCGCCTCCTACAGGTCTTGGCTCAGGGGCTGCTTCCCTGGAGCTGGGGCTGCCGGCGGGAGCCCAGACACGCAGGGGCAGGCCCCACCACCTGCACACGTCTCTGCTGGGGAGCAGAGCGCTAGGGACATGACGTCTGTCAGGCACCTTCTGGGCGCCCACGGAGTCAGCCTCCGGGAGTGTGGGGCTGCAGACCACAGCCAGGGGACCTGGGAGCCTTGTGCTCTCCGTGCGGCGCTGAGTCTGGGCGGCCAAGCACCCGCTGGAGGAGCCCTGCACTTGCCCTCCCCTCCCCTCTACGAGAGGCCTCCCTGCTGGAGGGCTTGGCGGTGTGCAAGCCACCGGCTCCTAAGCCTTCCCCAAGGACGCCCGGGGCCTAGATGCAAAGGCAAGGCAGGAGTGGAGCTGAGGCCAGGAAGGCGCCAGTGGCCTCTCCCAGCATCGCACAGCCTGCTCCTTCCCGGGCAGCAAGCCTAGCAGCGAGGCAAGCCTGGGCAAGTCTCGCCCAGGGCAGAGCAGCCTCGCGCAAGGCACTTGACTAGATCCGGCCTCGGAGCAGAGCTGGAGCTCTGCCGTCCTGGAGGCACACTCGGCTCGGCCCAAGCAGGGATTGCAGCTGCACGCGGCTTGGCTCCCTCGACTCTTCCCAAGGAGGCTCGCTTCCAAGCGGACTGTGCACTTGGCTTCCAGGCAGGGACGCCCCGCGCCTCCTGCAGGTCTTGGCACAGGGGCTGCTTCCCCTGAGCGGAGGCTGTGGGCGGCAGCCCAGACACCCAGGGGCAGGCCCCAACCACCTGCACACGTCTCTGCTGGTGGGGAGAGCACTAGGGAAATGACGTCTGTCAGGCACCTTCTGGGCGCTCACGGAGTCAGCCTCCGGGTGTGTGGGGCTGCAGACCACAGCCAGGGGCCCTGGGAAGCCTGGTGCTCTCCGTGCTGTGCTGAGTCTGGGCGGCCAAGCGAGCGCTGGAGGAGCCCTGCACTTGCCATTGCCTTCCCTATGACAGAGCTCTCACGGCTGGAGGGCTTGGCAGCGTGCAACCCACCGGCCCCTCAGCCCTCCGCAAGGACGCCTGGGGACTAGGTGCAAAGGCAAGGCAGGAGTGGAGCTGAGGCCAGGAAGGCGCCAGGAGCGTCTGCCTGTCTGGCGCAGCCTGCTCCTTCCCGGGCAGGAAGCCTAGCAGCGAGGCACGTCTGGGCAAGGCTCGCCCAGGGCAGAGCAGCCTCACGCCAGCAACTCTGCCAGATCGGGCCTCTGAGCAGAGCTGGAGCTCTGCCGTACTGGAGGCTCACTGGGCTCCGCCCAAGGAGTGAGTGCAGACGCACGCAGCTGGGCTGCCTCCTCTTCTCCCGAGGAGGCTCGCTTCCCGCATGCTGTGCACTAGGCTTCCAGGCGGGGGCGCCCCGCGCCTCCTACAGGTCTTGGCTCAGGGGCTGCTTCCCTGGAGCTGGGGCTGCCGGCGGGAGCCCAGACACGCAGGGGCAGGCCCCACCACCTGCACACGTCTCTGCTGGGGAGCAGAGCGCTAGGGACATGACGTCTGTCAGGCACCTTCTGGGCGCCCACGGAGTCAGCCTCCGGGAGTGTGGGGCTGCAGACCACAGCCAGGGGACCTGGGAGCCTTGTGCTCTCCGTGCGGCGCTGAGTCTGGGCGGCCAAGCACCCGCTGGAGGAGCCCTGCACTTGCCCTCCCCTCCCCTCTACGAGAGGCCTCCCTGCTGGAGGGCTTGGCGGTGTGCAAGCCACCGGCTCCTAAGCCTTCCCCAAGGACGCCCGGGGCCTAGATGCAAAGGCAAGGCAGGAGTGGAGCTGAGGCCAGGAAGGCGCCAGTGGCCTCTCCCAGCATCGCACAGCCTGCTCCTTCCCGGGCAGCAAGCCTAGCAGCGAGGCAAGCCTGGGCAAGTCTCGCCCAGGGCAGAGCAGCCTCGCGCAAGGCACTTGACTAGATCCGGCCTCGGAGCAGAGCTGGAGCTCTGCCGTCCTGGAGGCACACTCGGCTCGGCCCAAGCAGGGATTGCAGCTGCACGCGGCTTGGCTTCCTCGACTCTTCCCAAGGAGGCTCGCTTCCAAGCGGACTGTGCACTTGGCTTCCAGGCAGGGACGCCCCGCGCCTCCTGCAGGTCTTGGCACAGGGGCTGCTTCCCCTGAGCGGAGGCTGTGGGCGGCAGCCCAGACACCCAGGGGCAGGCCCCAACCACCTGCACACGTCTCTGCTGGTGGGGAGAGCACTAGGGAAATGACGTCTGTCAGGCACCTTCTGGGCGCTCACGGAGTCAGCCTCCGGGTGTGTGGGGCTGCATACCACAGCCAGGGGCCCTGGGAAGCCTGGTGCTCTCCGTGCTGTGCTGAGTCTGGGCGGCCAAGCGAGCGCTGGAGGAGCCCTGCACTTGCCATTCCCTTCCCTATGACAGAGCTCTCACGGCTGGAGGGCTTGGCAGCGTGCAACCCACCGGCCCCTAAGCCCTCCGCAAGGACGCCTGGGGACTAGGTGCAAAGGCAAGGCAGGAGTGGAGCTGAGGCCAGGAAGGCGCCAGGAGCGTCTGCCTGTCTGGCGCAGCCTGCTCCTTCCCGGGCAGGAAGCCTAGCAGCGAGGCACGTCTGGGCAAGGCTCGCCCAGGGCAGAGCAGCCTCACGCCAGCAACTCTGCCAGATCGGGCCTCTGAGCAGAGCTGGAGCTCTGCCGTACTGGAGGCTCACTGGGCTCCGCCCAAGGAGTGAGTGCAGACACACGCAGCTGGGCTGCCTCCTCTTCTCCCGAGGAGGCTCGCTTCCCGCATGCTGTGCACTAGGCTTCCAGGCGGGGGCGCCCCGCGCCTCCTACAGGTCTTGGCTCAGGGGCTGCTTCCCTGGAGCTGGGGCTGCCGGCGGGAGCCCAGACACGCAGGGGCAGGCCCCACCACCTGCACACGTCTCTGCTGGGGAGCAGAGCGCTAGGGACATGACGTCTGTCAGGCACCTTCTGGGCGCCCACGGAGTCAGCCTCCGGGAGTGTGGGGCTGCAGACCACAGCCAGGGGACCTGGGAGCCTTGTGCTCTCCGTGCGGCGCTGAGTCTGGGCGGCCAAGCACCCGCTGGAGGAGCCCTGCACTTGCCCTCCCCTCCCCACTACGAGAGGCCTCCCTGCTGGAGGGCTTGGCGGTGTGCAAGCCACCGGCTCCTAAGCCTTCCCCAAGGACGCCCGGGGCCTAGATGCAAAGGCAAGGCAGGAGTGGAGCTGAGGCCAGGAAGGCGCCAGTGGCCTCTCCCAGCATCGCACAGCCTGCTCCTTCCCGGGCAGCAAGCCTAGCAGCGAGGCAAGCCTGGGCAAGTCTCGCCCAGGGCAGAGCAGCCTCGCGCAAGGCACTTGACTAGATCCGGCCTCGGAACAGAGCTGGAGCTCTGCCGTCCTGGAGGCACACTCGGCTCGGCCCAAGCAGGGATTGCAGCTGCACGCGGCTTGGCTCCCTCGACTCTTCCCAAGGAGGCTCGCTTCCAAGCGGACTGTGCACTTGGCTTCCAGGCAGGGACGCCCCGCGCCTCCTGCAGGTCTTGGCACAGGGGCTGCTTCCCCTGAGCGGAGGCTGTGGGCGGCAGCCCAGACACGCAGGGGCAGGCCCCAACCACCTGCACACGTCTCTGCTGGTGGGGAGCGCACTAGGGAAATGACGTCTGTCAGGCACCTTCTGGGCGCTCACGGAGTCAGCCTCCGGGTGTGTGGGGCTGCAGACCACAGCCAGGGGCCCTGGGAAGCCTGGTGCTCTCCGTGCTGCGCTGAGTCTGGGCGGCCAAGCGAGCGCTGGAGGAGCCCTGCACTTGCCATTGCCTTCCCTATGACAGAGCTCTCACGGCTGGAGGGCTTGGCAGCGTGCAACCCACCGGCCCCTCAGCCCTCCGCAAGGACGCCTGGGGACTAGGTGCAAAGGCAAGGCAGGAGTGGAGCTGAGGCCAGGAAGGCGCCAGGAGCGTCTGCCTGTCTGGCGCAGCCTGCTCCTTCCCGGGCAGGAAGCCTAGCAGCGAGGCACGTCTGGGCAAGGCTCGCCCAGGGCAGAGCAGCCTCACGCCAGCAACTCTGCCAGATCGGGCCTCTGAGCAGAGCTGGAGCTCTGCCGTACTGGAGGCTCACTGGGCTCCGCCCAAGGAGTGAGTGCAGACGCACGCAGCTGGGCTGCCTCCTCTTCTCCCGAGGAGGCTCGCTTCCCGCATGCTGTGCACTAGGCTTCCAGGCGGGGGCGCCCCGCGCCTCCTACAAGTCTTGGCTCAGGGGCTGCTTCCCTGGAGCTGGGGCTGCCGGCGGGAGCCCAGACACGCAGGGGCAGGCCCCACCACCTGCACACGTCTCTGCTGGGGAGCAGAGCGCTAGGGACATGACGTCTGTCAGGCACCTTCTGGGCGCCCACGGAGTCAGCCTCCGGGAGTGTGGGGCTGCAGACCACAGCCAGGGGACCTGGGAGCCTTGTGCTCTCCGTGCGGCGCTGAGTCTGGGCGGCCAAGCACCCGCTGGAGGAGCCCTGCACTTGCCCTCCCCTCCCCTCTACGAGAGGCCTCCCTGCTGGAGGGCTTGGCGGTGTGCAAGCCACCGGCTCCTAAGCCTTCCCCAAGGACGCCCGGGGCCTAGATGCAAAGGCAAGGCAGGAGTGGAGCTGAGGCCAGGAAGGCGCCAGTGGCCTCTCCCAGCATCGCACAGCCTGCTCCTTCCCGGGCAGCAAGCCTAGCAGCGAGGCAAGCCTGGGCAAGTCTCGCCCAGGGCAGAGCAGCCTCGCGCAAGGCACTTGACTAGATCCGGCCTCGGAGCAGAGCTGGAGCTCTGCCGTCCTGGAGGCACACTCGGCTCGGCCCAAGCAGGGATTGCAGCTGCACGCGGCTTGGCTCCCTCGACTCTTCCCAAGGAGGCTCGCTTCCAAGCGGACTGTGCACTTGGCTTCCAGGCAGGGACGCCCCGCGCCTCCTGCAGGTCTTGGCACAGGGGCTGCTTCCCCTGAGCGGAGGCTGTGGGCGGCAGCCCAGACACCCAGGGGCAGGCCCCAACCACCTGCACACGTCTCTGCTGGTGGGGAGAGCACTAGGGAAATGACGTCTGTCAGGCACCTTCTGGGCGCTCACGGAGTCAGCCTCCGGGTGTGTGGGGCTGCAGACCACAGCCAGGGGCCCTGGGAAGCCTGGTGCTCTCCGTGCTGTGCTGAGTCTGGGCGGCCAAGCGAGCGCTGGAGGAGCCCTGCACTTGCCATTGCCTTCCCTATGACAGAGCTCTCACGGCTGGAGGGCTTGGCAGCGTGCAACCCACCGGCCCCTCAGCCCTCCGCAAGGACGCCTGGGGACTAGGTGCAAAGGCAAGGCAGGAGTGGAGCTGAGGCCAGGAAGGCGCCAGGAGCGTCTGCCTGTCTGGCGCAGCCTGCTCCTTCCCGGGCAGGAAGCCTAGCAGCGAGGCACGTCTGGGCAAGGCTCGCCCAGGGCAGAGCAGCCTCACGCCAGCAACTCTGCCAGATCGGGCCTCTGAGCAGAGCTGGAGCTCTGCCGTACTGGAGGCTCACTGGGCTCCGCCCAAGGAGTGAGTGCAGACGCACGCAGCTGGGCTGCCTCCTCTTCTCCCGAGGAGGCTCGCTTCCCGCATGCTGTGCACTAGGCTTCCAGGCGGGGGCGCCCCGCGCCTCCTACAGGTCTTGGCTCAGGGGCTGCTTCCCTGGAGCTGGTGCTGCCGGCGGGAACCCAGACACGCAGGGGCAGGCCCCACCACCTGCACACGTCTCTGCCGGGGAGCAGAGCGCTAGGGACATGACGTCTGTCAGGCACCTTCTGGGCGCCCACGGAGTCAGCCTCCGGGAGTGTGGGGCTGCAGACCACAGCCAGGGGACCTGGGAGCCTTGTGCTCTCCGTGCGGCGCTGAGTCTGGGCGGCCAAGCACCCGCTGGAGGAGCCCTGCACTTGCCCTCCCCTCCCCTCTACGAGAGGCCTCCCTGCTGGAGGGCTTGGCGGTGTGCAAGCCACCGGCTCCTAAGCCTTCCCCAAGGACGCCCGGGGCCTAGATGCAAAGGCAAGGCAGGAGTGGAGCTGAGGCCAGGAAGGCGCCAGTGGCCTCTCCCAGCATCGCACAGCCTGCTCCTTCCCGGGCAGCAAGCCTAGCAGCGAGGCAAGCCTGGGCAAGTCTCGCCCAGGGCAGAGCAGCCTCGCGCAAGGCACTTGACTAGATCCGGCCTCGGAGCAGAGCTGGAGCTCTGCCGTCCTGGAGGCACACTCGGCTCGGCCCAAGCAGGGATTGCAGCTGCACGCGGCTTGGCTCCCTCGACTCTTCCCAAGGAGGCTCGCTTCCAAGCGGACTGTGCACTTGGCTTCCAGGCAGGGACGCCCCGCGCCTCCTGCAGGTCTTGGCACAGGGGCTGCTTCCCCTGAGCGGAGGCTGTGGGCGGCAGCCCAGACACGCAGGGGCAGGCCCCAACCACCTGCACACGTCTCTGCTGGTGGGGAGCGCACTAGGGAAATGACGTCTGTCAGGCACCTTCTGGGCGCTCACGGAGTCAGCCTCCGGGTGTGTGGGGCTGCAGACCACAGCCAGGGGCCCTGGGAAGCCTGGTGCTCTCCGTGCTGCGCTGAGTCTGGGCGGCCAAGCGAGCGCTGGAGGAGCCCTGCACTTGCCATTGCCTTCCCTATGACAGAGCTCTCACGGCTGGAGGGCTTGGCAGCGTGCAACCCACCGGCCCCTCAGCCCTCCGCAAGGACGCCTGGGGACTAGGTGCAAAGGCAAGGCAGGAGTGGAGCTGAGGCCAGGAAGGCGCCAGGAGCGTCTGCCTGTCTGGCGCAGCCTGCTCCTTCCCGGGCAGGAAGCCTAGCAGCGAGGCACGTCTGGGCAAGGCTCGCCCAGGGCAGAGCAGCCTCACGCCAGCAACTCTGCCAGATCGGGCCTCTGAGCAGAGCTGGAGCTCTGCCGTACTGGAGGCTCACTGGGCTCCGCCCAAGGAGTGAGTGCAGACGCACGCAGCTGGGCTGCCTCCTCTTCTCCCGAGGAGGCTCGCTTCCCGCCTGCTGTGCACTAGGCTTCCAGGCGGGGGCGCCCCGCGCCTCCTACAGGTCTTGGCTCAGGGGCTGCTTCCCTGGAGCTGGGGCTGCCGGCGGGAGCCCAGACACGCAGGGGCAGGCCCCACCACCTGCACACGTCTCTGCCGGGGAGCAGAGCGCTAGGGACATGACGTCTGTCAGGCACCTTCTGGGCGCCCACGGAGTCAGCCTCCGGGAGTGTGGGGCTGCAGACCACAGCCAGGGGACCTGGGAGCCTTGTGCTCTCCGTGCGGCGCTGAGTCTGGGCGGCCAAGCACCCGCTGGAGGAGCCCTGCACTTGCCCTCCCCTCCCCTCTACGAGAGGCCTCCCTGCTGGAGGGCTTGGCAGTGTGCAAGCCACCGGCTCCTAAGCCTTCCCCAAGGACGCCCGGGGCCTAGATGCAAAGGCAAGGCAGGAGTGGAGCTGAGGCCAGGAAGGCGCCAGTGGCCTCTCCCAGCATCGCACAGCCTGCTCCTTCCCGGGCAGCAAGCCTAGCAGCGAGGCAAGCCTGGGCAAGTCTCGCCCAGGGCAGAGCGGCCTCGCGCAAGGCACTTGACTAGATCCGGCCTCGGAGCAGAGCTGGAGCTCTGCCGTCCTGGAGGCACACTCGGCTCGGCCCAAGCAGGGATTGCAGCTGCACGCGGCTTGGCTCCCTCGACTCTTCCCAAGGAGGCTCGCTTCCAAGCGGACTGTGCACTTGGCTTCCAGGCAGGGACGCCCCGCGCCTCCTGCAGGTCTTGGCACAGGGGCTGCTTCCCCTGAGCGGAGGCTGTGGGCGGCAGCCCAGACACCCAGGGGCAGGCCCCAACCACCTGCACACGTCTCTGCTGGTGGGGAGCGCACTAGGGAAATGACGTCTGTCAGGCACCTTCTGGGCGCTCACGGAGTCAGCCTCCGGGTGTGTGGGGCTGCATACCACAGCCAGGGTCCCTGGGAAGCCTGGTGCTCTCCGTGCTGTGCTGAGTCTGGGAGGCCAAGCGAGCGCTGGAGGAGCCCTGCACTTGCCATTCCCTTCCCTATGACAGAGCTCTCACGGCTGGAGGGCTTGGCAGCGTGCAACCCACCGGCCCCTAAGCCCTCCGCAAGGACGCCTGGGGACTAGGTGCAAAGGCAAGGCAGGAGTGGAGCTGAGGCCAGGAAGGCGCCAGGAGCGTCTGCCTGTCTGGCGCAGCCTGCTCCTTCCCGGGCAGGAAGCCTAGCAGCGAGGCACGTCTGGGCAAGGCTCGCCCAGGGCAGAGCAGCCTCACGCCAGCAACTCTGCCAGATCGGGCCTCTGAGCAGAGCTGGAGCTCTGCCGTACTGGAGGCTCACTGGGCTCCGCCCAAGGAGTGAGTGCAGACGCACGCAGCTGGGCTGCCTCCTCTTCTCCCGAGGAGGCTCGCTTCCCGCATGCTGTGCACTAGGCTTCCAGGCGGGGGCGCCCCGCGCCTCCTACAGGTCTTGGCTCAGGGGCTGCTTCCCTGGAGCTGGGGCTGCCGGCGGGAGCCCAGACACGCAGGGGCAGGCCCCACCACCTGCACACGTCTCTGCTGGGGAGCAGAGCGCTAGGGACATGACGTCTGTCAGGCACCTTCTGGGCGCCCACGGAGTCAGCCTCCGGGAGTGTGGGGCTGCAGACCACAGCCAGGGGACCTGGGAGCCTTGTGCTCTCCGTGCGGCGCTGAGTCTGGGCGGCCAAGCACCCGCTGGAGGAGCCCTGCACTTGCCCTCCCCTCCCCACTACGAGAGGCCTCCCTGCTGGAGGGCTTGGCAGTGTGCAAGCCACCGGCTCCTAAGCCTTCCCCAAGGACGCCCGGGGCCTAGATGCAAAGGCAAGGCAGGAGTGGAGCTGAGGCCAGGAAGGCGCCAGTGGCCTCTCCCAGCATCGCACAGCCTGCTCCTTCCCGGGCAGCAAGCCTAGCAGCGAGGCAAGCCTGGGCAAGTCTCGCCCAGGGCAGAGCAGCCTCGCGCAAGGCACTTGACTAGATCCGGCCTCGGAACAGAGCTGGAGCTCTGCCGTCCTGGAGGCACACTCGGCTCGGCCCAAGCAGGGATTGCAGCTGCACGCGGCTTGGCTCCCTCGACTCTTCCCAAGGAGGCTCGCTTCCAAGCGGACTGTGCACTTGGCTTCCAGGCAGGGACGCCCCGCGCCTCCTGCAGGTCTTGGCACAGGGGCTGCTTCCCCTGAGCGGAGGCTGTGGGCGGCAGCCCAGACACGCAGGGGCAGGCCCCAACCACCTGCACACGTCTCTGCTGGTGGGGAGCGCACTAGGGAAATGACGTCTGTCAGGCACCTTCTGGGCGCTCACGGAGTCAGCCTCCGGGTGTGTGGGGCTGCAGACCACAGCCAGGGGCCCTGGGAAGCCTGGTGCTCTCCGTGCTGCGCTGAGTCTGGGCGGCCAAGCGAGCGCTGGAGGAGCCCTGCACTTGCCATTGCCTTCCCTATGACAGAGCTCTCACGGCTGGAGGGCTTGGCAGCGTGCAACCCACCGGCCCCTCAGCCCTCCGCAAGGACGCCTGGGGACTAGGTGCAAAGGCAAGGCAGGAGTGGAGCTGAGGCCAGGAAGGCGCCAGGAGCGTCTGCCTGTCTGGCGCAGCCTGCTCCTTCCCGGGCAGGAAGCCTAGCAGCGAGGCACGTCTGGGCAAGGCTCGCCCAGGGCAGAGCAGCCTCACGCCAGCAACTCTGCCAGATCGGGCCTCTGAGCAGAGCTGGAGCTCTGCCGTACTGGAGGCTCACTGGGCTCCGCCCAAGGAGTGAGTGCAGATGCACGCAGCTGGGCTGCCTCCTCTTCTCCCGAGGAGGCTCGCTTCCCGCATGCTGTGCACTAGGCTTCCAGGCGGGGGCGCCCCGCGCCTCCTACAGGTCTTGGCTCAGGGGCTGCTTCCCTGGAGCTGGGGCTGCCGGCGGGAGCCCAGACACGCAGGAGCAGACCCCACCACCTGCACACGTCTCTGCCGGGGAGCAGAGCGCTAGGGACATGACGTCTGTCAGGCACCTTCTGGGCGCCCACGGAGTCAGCCTCCGGGAGTGTGGGGCTGCAGACCACAGCCAGGGGACCTGGGAGCCTTGTGCTCTCCGTGCGGCGCTGAGTCTGGGCGGCCAAGCACCCGCTGGAGGAGCCCTGCACTTGCCCTCCCCTCCCCTCTACGAGAGGCCTCCCTGCTGGAGGGCTTGGCGGTGTGCAAGCCACCGGCTCCTAAGCCTTCCCCAAGGACGCCCGGGGCCTAGATGCAAAGGCAAGGCAGGAGTGGAGCTGAGGCCAGGAAGGCGCCAGTGGCCTCTCCCAGCATCGCACAGCCTGCTCCTTCCCGGGCAGCAAGCCTAGCAGCGAGGCAAGCCTGGGCAAGTCTCGCCCAGGGCAGAGCAGCCTCGCGCAAGGCACTTGACTAGATCCGGCCTCGGAGCAGAGCTGGAGCTCTGCCGTCCTGGAGGCACACTCGGCTCGGCCCAAGCAGGGATTGCAGCTGCACGCGGCTTGGCTCCCTCGACTCTTCCCAAGGAGGCTCGCTTCCAAGCGGACTGTGCACTTGGCTTCCAGGCAGGGACGCCCCGCGCCTCCTGCAGGTCTTGGCACAGGGGCTGCTTCCCCTGAGCGGAGGCTGTGGGCGGCAGCCCAGACACGCAGGGGCAGGCCCCAACCACCTGCACACGTCTCTGCTGGTGGGGAGAGCACTAGGGAAATGACGTCTGTCAGGCACCTTCTGGGCGCTCACGGAGTCAGCCTCTGGGTGTGTGGGGCTGCAGACCACAGCCAGGGGCCCTGGGAAGCCTGGTGCTCTCCGTGCTGTGCTGAGTCTGGGCGGCCAAGCGAGCGCTGGAGGAGCCCTGCACTTGCCATTCCCTTCCCTATGACAGAGCTCTCACGGCTGGAGGGCTTGGCAGCGTGCAACCCACCGGCCCCTCAGCCCTCCGCAAGGACGCCTGGGGACTAGGTGCAAAGGCAAGGCAGGAGTGGAGCTGAGGCCAGGAAGGCGCCAGGAGCGTCTGCCTGTCTGGCGCAGCCTGCTCCTTCCCGGGCAGGAAGCCTAGCAGCGAGGCACGTCTGGGCAAGGCTCGCCCAGGGCAGAGCAGCCTCACGCCAGCAACTCTGCCAGATCGGGCCTCTGAGCAGAGCTGGAGCTCTGCCGTACTGGAGGCTCACTGGGCTCCGCCCAAGGAGTGAGTGCAGACGCACGCAGCTGGGCTGCCTCCTCTTCTCCCGAGGAGGCTCGCTTCCCGCATGCTGTGCACTAGGCTTCCAGGCGGGGGCGCCCCGCGCCTCCTACAGGTCTTGGCTCAGGGGCTGCTTCCCTGGAGCTGGGGCTGCCGGCGGGAGCCCAGACACGCAGGGGCAGGCCCCACCACCTGCACACGTCTCTGCTGGGGAGCAGAGCGCTAGGGACATGACGTCTGTCAGGCACCTTCTGGGCGCCCACGGAGTCAGCCTCCGGGAGTGTGGGGCTGCAGACCACAGCCAGGGGACCTGGGAGCCTTGTGCTCTCCGTGCGGCGCTGAGTCTGGGCGGCCAAGCACCCGCTGGAGGAGCCCTGCACTTGCCCTCCCCTCCCCACTACGAGAGGCCTCCCTGCTGGAGGGCTTGGCAGTGTGCAAGCCCCCGGCTCCTAAGCCTTCCCCAAGGACGCCCGGGGCCTAGATGCAAAGGCAAGGCAGGAGTGGAGCTGAGGCCAGGAAGGCGCCAGTGGCCTCTCCCAGCATCGCACAGCCTGCTCCTTCCCGGGCAGCAAGCCTAGCAGCGAGGCAAGCCTGGGCAAGTCTCGCCCAGGGCAGAGCAGCCTCGCGCAAGGCACTTGACTAGATCCGGCCTCGGAACAGAGCTGGAGCTCTGCCGTCCTGGAGGCACACTCGGCTCGGCCCAAGCAGGGATTGCAGCTGCACGCGGCTTGGCTCCCTCGACTCTTCCCAAGGAGGCTCGCTTCCAAGCGGACTGTGCACTTGGCTTCCAGGCAGGGACGCCCCGCGCCTCCTGCAGGTCTTGGCACAGGGGCTGCTTCCCCTGAGCGGAGGCTGTGGGCGGCAGCCCAGACACGCAGGGGCAGGCCCCAACCACCTGCACACGTCTCTGATGGTGGGGAGCGCACTAGGGAAATGACGTCTGTCAGGCACCTTCTGGGCGCTCACGGAGTCAGCCTCCGGGTGTGTGGGGCTGCAGACCACAGCCAGGGGCCCTGGGAAGCCTGGTGCTCTCCGTGCTGCGCTGAGTCTGGGCGGCCAAGCGAGCGCTGGAGGAGCCCTGCACTTGCCATTGCCTTCCCTATGACAGAGCTCTCACGGCTGGAGGGCTTGGCAGCGTGCAACCCACCGGCCCCTCAGCCCTCCGCAAGGACGCCTGGGGACTAGGTGCAAAGGCAAGGCAGGAGTGGAGCTGAGGCCAGGAAGGCGCCAGGAGCGTCTGCCTGTCTGGCGCAGCCTGCTCCTTCCCGGGCAGGAAGCCTAGCAGCGAGGCACGTCTGGGCAAGGCTCGCCCAGGGCAGAGCAGCCTCACGCCAGCAACTCTGCCAGATCGGGCCTCTGAGCAGAGCTGGAGCTCTGCCGTACTGGAGGCTCACTGGGCTCCGCCCAAGGAGTGAGTGCAGACGCACGCAGCTGGGCTGCCTCCTCTTCTCCCGAGGAGGCTCGCTTCCCGCCTGCTGTGCACTAGGCTTCCAGGCGGGGGCGCCCCGCGCCTCCTACAGGTCTTGGCTCAGGGGCTGCTTCCCTGGAGCTGGGGCTGCCGGCGGGAGCCCAGACACGCAGGGGCAGACCCCACCACCTGCACACGTCTCTGCCGGGGAGCAGAGCGCTAGGGACATGACGTCTGTCAGGCACCTTCTGGGCGCCCACGGAGTCAGCCTCCGGGAGTGTGGGGCTGCAGACCACAGCCAGGGGACCTGGGAGCCTTGTGCTCTCCGTGCGGCGCTGAGTCTGGGCGGCCAAGCACCCGCTGGAGGAGCCCTGCACTTGCCCTCCCCTCCCCTCTACGAGAGGCCTCCCTGCTGGAGGGCTTGGCGGTGTGCAAGCCACCGGCTCCTAAGCCTTCCCCAAGGACGCCCGGGGCCTAGATTCAAAGGCAAGGCAGGAGTGGAGCTGAGGCCAGGAAGGCGCCAGTGGCCTCTCCCAGCATCGCACAGCCTGCTCCTTCCCGGGCAGCAAGCCTAGCAGCGAGGCAAGCCTGGGCAAGTCTCGCCCAGGGCAGAGCAGCCTCGCGCAAGGCACTTGACTAGATCCGGCCTCGGAGCAGAGCTGGAGCTCTGCCGTCCTGGAGGCACACTCGGCTCGGCCCAAGCAGGGATTGCAGCTGCACGCGGCTTGGCTCCCTCGACTCTTCCCAAGGAGGCTCGCTTCCAAGCGGACTGTGCACTTGGCTTCCAGGCAGGGACGCCCCGCGCCTCCTGCAGGTCTTGGCACAGGGGCTGCTTCCCTGAGCGGAGGCTGTGGGCGGCAGCCCAGACACGCAGGGGCAGGCCCCAACCACCTGCACACGTCTCTGCTGGTGGGAGAGCACTAGGGAAATGACGTCTGTCAGGCACCTTCTGGGCGCTCACGGAGTCAGCCTCCGGGTGTGTGGGGCTGCAGACCACAGCCAGGGGCCCTGGGAAGCCTGGTGCTCTCCGTGCTGTGCTGAGTCTGGGCGGCCAAGCGAGCGCTGGAGGAGCCCTGCACTTGCCATTGCCTTCCCTATGACAGAGCTCTCACGGCTGGAGGGCTTGGCAGCGTGCACCCCACCGGCCCCTCAGCCCTCCGCAAGGACGCCTGGGGACTAGGTGCAAAGGCAAGGCAGGAGTGGAGCTGAGGCCAGGAAGGCGCCAGGAGCGTCTGCCTGTCTGGCGCAGCCTGCTCCTTCCGGGCAGGAAGCCTAGCAGCGAGGCACGTCTGGGCAAGGCTCGCCCAGGGCAGAGCAGCCTCACGCCAGCAACTCTGCCAGATCGGGCCTCTGAGCAGAGCTGGAGCTCTGCCGTACTGGAGGCTCACTGGGCTCCGCCCAAGGAGTGAGTGCAGACGCACGCAGCTGGGCTGCCTCCTCTTCTCCCGAGGAGGCTCGCTTCCCGCCTGCTGTGCACTAGGCTTCCAGGCGGGGGCGCCCCGCGCCTCCTACAGGTCTTGGCTCAGGGGCTGCTTCCCTGAGCTGGGGCTGCCGGCGGGAGCCCAGACACGCAGGGGCAGGCCCACCACCTGCACACGTCTCTGCTGGGGAGCAGAGCGCTAGGGACATGACGTCTGTCAGGCACCTTCTGGGCGCCCACGGAGTCAGCCTCCGGGAGTGTGGGGCTGCAGACCACAGCCAGGGGACCTGGGAGCCTTGTGCTCTCCGTGCGGCGCTGAGTCTGGGCGGCCAAGCACCCGCTGGAGGAGCCCTGCACTTGCCCTCCCCTCCCCTCTACGAGAGGCCTCCCTGCTGGAGGGCTTGGCGGTGTGCAAGCCACCGGCTCCTAAGCCTTCCCCAAGGACGCCCGGGGCCTAGATGCAAAGGCAAGGCAGGAGTGGAGCTGAGGCCAGGAAGGCGCCAGTGGCCTCTCCCAGCATCGCACAGCCTGCTCCTTCCCGGGCAGCAAGCCTAGCAGCGAGGCAAGCCTGGGCAAGTCTCGCCCAGGGCAGAGCAGCCTCGCGCAAGGCACTTGACTAGATCCGGCCTCGGAGCAGAGCTGGAGCTCTGCCGTCCTGGAGGCACACTCGGCTCGGCCCAAGCAGGGATTGCAGCTGCACGCGGCTTGGCTCCCTCGACTCTTCCCAAGGAGGCTCGCTTCCAAGCGGACTGTGCACTTGGCTTCCAGGCAGGGACGCCCCGCGCCTCCTGCAGGTCTCGGCACAGGGGCTGCTTCCCCTGAGCGGAGGCTGTGGGCGGCAGCCCAGACACCCAGGGGCAGGCCCCAACCACCTGCACACGTCTCTGCTGGTGGGGAGAGCACTAGGGAAATGACGTCTGTCAGGCACCTTCTGGGCGCTCCCGGAGTCAGCCTCCGGGTGTGTGGGGCTGCAGACCACAGCCAGGGGCCCTGGGAAGCCTGGTGCTCTCCGTGCTGTGCTGAGTCTGGGCGGCCAAGCGAGCGCTGGAGGAGCCCTGCACTTGCCATTCCCTTCCCTATGACAGAGCTCTCACGGCTGGTGGGCTTGGCAGCGTGCAACCCACCGGCCCCTAAGCCCTCCGCAAGGACGCCTGGGGACTAGGTGCAAAGGCAAGGCAGGAGTGGAGCTGAGGCCAGGAAGGCGCCAGGAGCGTCTGCCTGTCTGGCGCACCTGCTCCTTCCCGGGCAGGAAGCCTAGCAGCGAGGCACGTCTGGGCAAGGCTCGCCCAGGGCAGAGCAGCCTCACGCCAGCAACTCTGCCAGATCGGGCCTCTGAGCAGAGCTGGAGCTCTGCCGTACTGGAGGCTCACTGGGCTCCGCCCAAGGAGTGAGTGCAGACGCACGCAGCTGGGCTGCCTCCTCTTCTCCCGAGGAGGCTCGCTTCCCGCCTGCTGTGCACTAGGCTTCCAGGCGGGGGCGCCCCGCGCCTCCTACAGGTCTTGGCTCAGGGGCTGCTTCCCTGGAGCTGGGGCTGCCGGCGGGAGCCCAGACACGCAGGGGCAGGCCCCACCACCTGCACACGTCTCTGCTGGGGAGCAGAGCGCTAGGGACATGACGTCTGTCAGGCACCTTCTGGGCGCCCACGGAGTCAGCCTCCGGGAGTGTGGGGCTGCAGAGCACAGCCAGGGGACCTGGGAGCCTTGTGCTCTCCGTGCGGCGCTGAGTCTGGGCGGCCAAGCACCCGCTGGAGGAGCCCTGCACTTGCCCTCCCCTCCCCTCTACGAGAGGCCTCCCTGCTGGAGGGCTTGGCGGTGTGCAAGCCACCGGCTCCTAAGCCTTCCCCAAGGACGCCCGGGGCCTAGATGCAAAGGCAAGGCAGGAGTGGAGCTGAGGCCAGGAAGGCGCCAGTGGCCTCTCCCAGCATCGCACAGCCTGCTCCTTCCCGGGCAGCAAGCCTAGCAGCGAGGCAAGCCTGGGCAAGTCTCGCCCAGGGCAGAGCAGCCTCGCGCAAGGCACTTGACTAGATCCGGCCTCGGAGCAGAGCTGGAGCTCTGCCGTCCTGGAGGCACACTCGGCTCGGCCCAAGCAGGGATTGCAGCTGCACGCGGCTTGGCTCCCTCGACTCTTCCCAAGGAGGCTCGCTTCCAAGCGGACTGTGCACTTGGCTTCCAGGCAGGGACGCCCCGCGCCTCCTGCAGGTCTCGGCACAGGGGCTGCTTCCCCTGAGCGGAGGCTGTGGGCGGCAGCCCAGACACCCAGGGCAGGCCCCAACCACCTGCACACGTCTCTGCTGGTGGGGAGAGCACTAGGGAAATGACGTCTGTCAGGCACCTTCTGGGCGCTCACGGAGTCAGCCTCCGGGTGTGTGGGGCTGCAGACCACAGCCAGGGGCCCTGGGAAGCCTGGTGCTCTCCGTGCTGTGCTGAGTCTGGGCGGCCAAGCGAGCGCTGGAGGAGCCCTGCACTTGCCATTCCCTTCCCTATGACAGAGCTCTCACGGCTGGAGGGCTTGGCAGCGTGCAACCCACCGGCCCCTAAGCCCTCCGCAAGGACGCCTGGGGACTAGGTGCAAAGGCAAGGCAGGAGTGGAGCTGAGGCCAGGAAGGCGCCAGGAGCGTCTGCCTGTCTGGCGCAGCCTGCTCCTTCCCGGGCAGGAAGCCTAGCAGCGAGGCACGTCTGGGCAAGGCTCGCCCAGGGCAGAGCAGCCTCACGCCAGCAACTCTGCCAGATCGGGCCTCTGAGCAGAGCTGGAGCTCTGCCGTACTGGAGGCTCACTGGGCTCCGCCCAAGGAGTGAGTGCAGACGCACGCAGCTGGGCTGCCTCCTCTTCTCCCGAGGAGGCTCGCTTCCGCATGCTGTGCACTAGGCTTCCAGGCGGGGGCGCCCCGCGCCTCCTACAGGTCTTGGCTCAGGGGCTGCTTCCCTGGAGCTGGGGCTGCCGGCGGGAGCCCAGACACGCAGGGGCAGGCCCCACCACCTGCACACGTCTCTGCCGGGGAGCAGAGCGCTAGGGACATGACGTCTGTCAGGCAGCTTCTGGGCGCCCACGGAGTCAGCCCTCCGGGAGTGTGGGGCTGCAGACCACAGCCAGGGGACCTGGGAGCCTTGTGCTCTCCGTGCGGCGCTGAGTCTGGGCGGCCAAGCACCCGCTGGAGGAGCCCTGCACTTGCCCTCCCCTCCCCTCTACGAGAGGCCTCCCTGCTGGAGGGCTTGGCGGTGTGCAAGCCACCGGCTCCTAAGCCTTCCCCAAGGACGCCCGGGGCCTAGATGCAAAGGCAAGGCAGGAGTGGAGCTGAGGCCAGGAAGGCGCCAGTGGCCTCTCCCAGCATCGCACAGCCTGCTCCTTCCCGGGCAGCAAGCCTAGCAGCGAGGCAAGCCTGGGCAAGTCTCGCCCAGGGCAGAGCAGCCTCGCGCAAGGCACTTGACTAGATCCGGCCTCGGAGCAGAGCTGGAGCTCTGCCGTCCTGGAGGCACACTCGGCTCGGCCCAAGCAGGGATTGCAGCTGCACGCGGCTTGGCTCCCTCGACTCTTCCCAAGGAGGCTCGCTTCCAAGCGGACTGTGCACTTGGCTTCCAGGCAGGGACGCCCCGCGCCTCCTGCAGGTCTTGGCACAGGGGGCTGCTTCCCCTGAGCGGAGGCTGTGGGCGGCAGCCCAGACACGCAGGGGCAGGCCCCAACCACCTGCACACGTCTCTGCTGGTGGGGAGAGCACTAGGGAAATGACGTCTGTCAGGCACCTTCTGGGCGCTCACGGAGTCAGCCTCCGGGTGTGTGGGGCTGCAGACCACAGCCAGGGGCCCTGGGAAGCCTGGTGCTCTCCGTGCTGTGCTGAGTCTGGGCGGCCAAGCGAGCGCTGGAGGAGCCCTGCACTTGCCATTGCCTTCCCTATGACAGAGCTCTCACGGCTGGAGGGCTTGGCAGCGTGCACCCCCACCGGCCCCTCAGCCCTCCGCAAGGACGCCTGGGGACTAGGTGCAAAGGCAAGGCAGGAGTGGAGCTGAGGCCAGGAAGGCGCCAGGAGCGTCTGCCTGTCTGGCGCAGCCTGCTCCTTCCCGGGCAGGAAGCCTAGCAGCGAGGCACGTCTGGGCAAGGCTCGCCCAGGGCAGAGCAGCCTCACGCCAGCAACTCTGCCAGATCGGGCCTCTGAGCAGAGCTGGAGCTCTGCCGTACTGGAGGCTCACTGGGCTCCGCCCAAGGAGTGAGTGCAGACGCACGCAGCTGGGCTGCCTCCTCTTCTCCCGAGGAGGCTCGCTTCCCGCCTGCTGTGCACTAGGCTTCCAGGCGGGGGCGCCCCGCGCCTCTACAGGTCTTGGCTCAGGGGCTGCTTCCCTGGAGCTGGGGCTGCCGGCGGGAGCCCAGACACGCAGGGGCAGGCCCCACCACCTGCACACGTCTCTGCTGGGGAGCAGAGCGCTAGGGACATGAACGTCTGTCAGGCACCTTCTGGGCGCCCACGGAGTCAGCCTCCGGGAGTGTGGGGCTGCAGACCACAGCCAGGGGACCTGGGAGCCTTGTGCTCTCCGTGCGGCGCTGAGTCTGGGCGGCCAAGCACCCGCTGGAGGAGCCCTGCACTTGCCCTCCCCTCCCCTCTACGAGAGGCCTCCCTGCTGGAGGGCTTGGCGGTGTGCAAGCCACCGGCTCCTAAGCCTTCCCCAAGGACGCCCGGGGCCTAGATGCAAAGGCAAGGCAGGAGTGGAGCTGAGGCCAGGAAGGCGCCAGTGGCCTCTCCCAGCATCGCACAGCCTGCTCCTTCCCGGGCAGCAAGCCTAGCAGCGAGGCAAGCCTGGGCAAGTCTCGCCCAGGGCAGAGCAGCCTCGCGCAAGGCACTTGACTAGATCCGGCCTCGGAGCAGAGCTGGAGCTCTGCCGTCCTGGAGGCACACTCGGCTCGGCCCAAGCAGGGATTGCAGCTGCACGCGGCTTGGCTCCCTCGACTCTTCCCAAGGAGGCTCGCTTCCAAGCGGACTGTGCACTTGGCTTCCAGGCAGGGACGCCCCGCGCCTCCTGCAGGTCTCGGCACAGGGGCTGCTTCCCCTGAGCGGAGGCTGTGGGCGGCAGCCCAGACACCCAGGGGCAGGCCCCAACCACCTGCACACGTCTCTGCTGGTGGGGAGAGCACTAGGGAAATGACGTCTGTCAGGCACCTTCTGGGCGCTCCCGGAGTCAGCCTCCGGGTGTGTGGGGCTGCAGACCACAGCCAGGGGCCCTGGGAAGCCTGGTGCTCTCCGTGCTGTGCTGAGTCTGGGCGGCCAAGCGAGCGCTGGAGGAGCCTGCACTTGCCATTCCCTTCCCTATGACAGAGCTCTCACGGCTGGTGGGCTTGCAGCGTGCAACCCACGGCCCCTAAGCCCTCCGCAAGGACGCCTGGGGACTAGGTGCAAAGGCAAGGCAGGAGTGGAGCTGAGGCCAGGAAGGCGCCAGGAGCGTCTGCCTGTCTGGCGCAGCCTGCTCCTTCCCGGCAGGAAGCCTAGCAGCGAGGCACGTCTGGGCAAGGCTCGCCCAGGGCAGAGCAGCCTCACGCCAGCAACTCTGCCAGATCGGGCCTCTGAGCAGAGCTGGAGCTCTGCCGTACTGGAGGCTCACTGGGCTCCGCCCAAGGAGTGAGTGCAGACGCACGCAGCTGGGCTGCCTCCTCTTCTCCCGAGGAGGCTCGCTTCCCGCCTGCTGTGCACTAGGCTTCCAGGCGGGGGCGCCCCGCGCCTCCTACAGGTCTTGGCTCAGGGGCTGCTTCCCTGGAGCTGGGGCTGCCGGCGGGAGCCCAGACACGCAGGGGCAGGCCCCACCACCTGCACACGTCTCTGCTGGGGAGCAGAGCGCTAGGGACATGACGTCTGTCAGGCACCTTCTGGGCGCCCACGGAGTCAGCCTCCGGGGAGTGTGGGGCTGCAGACCACAGCCAGGGGACCTGGGAGCCTTGTGCTCTCCGTGCGGCGCTGAGTCTGGGCGGCCAAGCACCCGCTGGAGGAGCCCTGCACTTGCCCTCCCCTCCCCTCTACGAGAGGCCTCCCTGCTGGAGGGCTTGGCGGTGTGCAAGCCACCGGCTCCTAAGCCTTCCCCAAGGACGCCCGGGGCCTAGATGCAAAGGCAAGGCAGGAGTGGAGCTGAGGCCAGGAAGGCGCCAGTGGCCTCTCCCAGCATCGCACAGCCTGCTCCTTCCCGGGCAGCAAGCCTAGCAGCGAGGCAAGCCTGGGCAAGTCTCGCCCAGGGCAGAGCAGCCTCGCGCAAGGCACTTGACTAGATCCGGCCTCGGAGCAGAGCTGGAGCTCTGCCGTCCTGGAGGCACACTCGGCTCGGCCCAAGCAGGGATTGCAGCTGCACGCGGCTTGGCTCCCTCGACTCTTCCCAAGGAGGCTCGCTTCCAAGCGGACTGTGCACTTGGCTTCCAGGCAGGGACGCCCCGCGCCTCCTGCAGGTCTCGGCACAGGGGCTGCTTCCCCTGAGCGGAGGCTGTGGGCGGCAGCCCAGACACCCAGGGGCAGGCCCCAACCACCTGCACACGTCTCTGCTGGTGGGGAGAGCACTAGGGAAATGACGTCTGTCAGGCACCTTCTGGGCGCTCCCGGAGTCAGCCTCCGGGTGTGTGGGGCTGCAGACCACAGCCAGGGGCCCTGGGAAGCCTGGTGCTCTCCGTGCTGTGCTGAGTCTGGGCGGCCAAGCGAGCGCTGGAGGAGCCCTGCACTTGCCATTCCCTTCCCTATGACAGAGCTCTCACGGCTGGAGGGCTTGGCAGCGTGCAACCCACCGGCCCCTAAGCCCTCCGCAAGGACGCCTGGGGACTAGGTGCAAAGGCAAGGCAGGAGTGGAGCTGAGGCCAGGAAGGCGCCAGGAGCGTCTGCCTGTCTGGCGCAGCCTGCTCCTTCCCGGGCAGGAAGCCTAGCAGCGAGGCACGTCTGGGCAAGGCTCGCCCAGGGCAGAGCAGCCTCACGCCAGCAACTCTGCCAGATCGGGCCTCTGAGCAGAGCTGGAGCTCTGCCGTACTGGAGGCTCACTGGGCTCCGCCCAAGGAGTGAGTGCAGACGCACGCAGCTGGGCTGCCTCCTCTTCTCCCGAGGAGGCTCGCTTCCCGCATGCTGTGCACTAGGCTTCCAGGCGGGGGCGCCCCGCGCCTCCTACAGGTCTTGGCTCAGGGGCTGCTTCCCTGGAGCTGGGGCTGCCGGCGGGAGCCCAGACACGCAGGGGCAGGCCCCACCACCTGCACACGTCTCTGCCGGGGAGCAGAGCGCTAGGGACATGACGTCTGTCAGGCAGCTTCTGGGCGCCCACGGAGTCAGCCTCCGGGAGTGTGGGGCTGCAGACCACAGCCAGGGGACCTGGGAGCCTTGTGCTCTCCGTGCGGCGCTGAGTCTGGGCGGCCAAGCACCCGCTGGAGGAGCCCTGCACTTGCCCTCCCCTCCCCTCTACGAGAGGCCTCCCTGCTGGAGGGCTTGGCGGTGTGCAAGCCACCGGCTCCTAAGCCTTCCCCAAGGACGCCCGGGGCCTAGATGCAAAGGCAAGGCAGGAGTGGAGCTGAGGCCAGGAAGGCGCCAGTGGCCTCTCCCAGCATCGCACAGCCTGCTCCTTCCCGGGCAGCAAGCCTAGCAGCGAGGCAAGCCTGGGCAAGTCTCGCCCAGGGCAGAGCAGCCTCGCGCAAGGCACTTGACTAGATCCGGCCTCGGAGCAGAGCTGGAGCTCTGCCGTCCTGGAGGCACACTCGGCTCGGCCCAAGCAGGGATTGCAGCTGCACGCGGCTTGGCTCCCTCGACTCTTCCCAAGGAGGCTCGCTTCCAAGCGGACTGTGCACTTGGCTTCCAGGCAGGGACGCCCCGCGCCTCCTGCAGGTCTCGGCACAGGGGCTGCTTCCCCTGAGCGGAGGCTGTGGGCGGCAGCCCAGACACCCAGGGGCAGGCCCCAACCACCTGCACACGTCTCTGCTGGTGGGGAGAGCACTAGGGAAATGACGTCTGTCAGGCACCTTCTGGGCGCTCACGGAGTCAGCCTCCGGGTGTGTGGGGCTGCAGACCACAGCCAGGGGCCCTGGGAAGCCTGGTGCTCTCCGTGCTGTGCTGAGTCTGGGCGGCCAAGCGAGCGCTGGAGGAGCCCTGCACTTGCCATTCCCTTCCCTATGACAGAGCTCTCACGGCTGGAGGGCTTGGCAGCGTGCAACCCACCGGCCCCTCAGCCCTCCGCAAGGACGCCTGGGGACTAGGTGCAAAGGCAAGGCAGGAGTGGAGCTGAGGCCAGGAAGGCGCCAGGAGCGTCTGCCTGTCTGGCGCAGCCTGCTCCTTCCCGGGCAGGAAGCCTAGCAGCGAGGCACGTCTGGGCAAGGCTCGCCCAGGGCAGAGCAGCCTCACGCCAGCAACTCTGCCAGATCGGGCCTCTGAGCAGAGCTGGAGCTCTGCCGTACTGGAGGCTCACTGGGCTCCGCCCAAGGAGTGAGTGCAGACGCACGCAGCTGGGCTGCCTCCTCTTCTCCCGAGGAGGCTCGCTTCCCGCATGCTGTGCACTAGGCTTCCAGGCGGGGGCGCCCCGCGCCTCCTACAGGTCTTGGCTCAGGGGCTGCTTCCCTGGAGCTGGGGCTGCCGGCGGGAGCCCAGACACGCAGGGGCAGGCCCCACCACCTGCACACGTCTCTGCTGGGGAGCAGAGCGCTAGGGACATGACGTCTGTCAGGCACCTTCTGGGCGCCCACGGAGTCAGCCTCCGGGAGTGTGGGGCTGCAGACCACAGCCAGGGGACCTGGGAGCCTTGTGCTCTCCGTGCGGCGCTGAGTCTGGGCGGCCAAGCACCCGCTGGAGGAGCCCTGCACTTGCCCTCCCCTCCCCTCTACGAGAGGCCTCCCTGCTGGAGGGCTTGGCGGTGTGCAAGCCACCGGCTCCTAAGCCTTCCCCAAGGACGCCCGGGGCCTAGATGCAAAGGCAAGGCAGGAGTGGAGCTGAGGCCAGGAAGGCGCCAGTGGCCTCTCCCAGCATCGCACAGCCTGCTCCTTCCCGGGCAGCAAGCCTAGCAGCGAGGCAAGCCTGGGCAAGTCTCGCCCAGGGCAGAGCAGCCTCGCGCAAGGCACTTGACTAGATCCGGCCTCGGAGCAGAGCTGGAGCTCTGCCGTCCTGGAGGCACACTCGGCTCGGCCCAAGCAGGGATTGCAGCTGCACGCGGCTTGGCTCCCTCGACTCTTCCCAAGGAGGCTCGCTTCCAAGCGGACTGTGCACTTGGCTTCCAGGCAGGGACGCCCCGCGCCTCCTGCAGGTCTTGGCACAGGGGCTGCTTCCCCTGAGCGGAGGCTGTGGGCGGCAGCCCAGACACCCAGGTGCAGGCCCCAACCACCTGCACACGTCTCTGCTGGTGGGGAGAGCACTAGGGAAATGACGTCTGTCAGGCACCTTCTGGGCGCTCACGGAGTCAGCCTCCGGGTGTGTGGGGCTGCATACCACAGCCAGGGGCCCTGGGAAGCCTGGTGCTCTCCGTGCTGTGCTGAGTCTGGGCGGCCAAGCGAGCGCTGGAGGAGCCCTGCACTTGCCATTCCCTTCCCTATGACAGAGCTCTCACGGCTGGAGGGCTTGGCAGCGTGCAACCCACCGGCCCCTCAGCCCTCCGCAAGGACGCCTGGGGACTAGGTGCAAAGGCAAGGCAGGAGTGGAGCTGAGGCCAGGAAGGCGCCAGGAGCGTCTGCCTGTCTGGCGCAGCCTGCTCCTTCCCGGGCAGGAAGCCTAGCAGCGAGGCACGTCTGGGCAAGGCTCGCCCAGGGCAGAGCAGCCTCACGCCAGCAACTCTGCCAGATCGGGCCTCTGAGCAGAGCTGGAGCTCTGCCGTACTGGAGGCTCACTGGGCTCCGCCCAAGGAGTGAGTGCAGACGCACGCAGCTGGGCTGCCTCCTCTTCTCCCGAGGAGGCTCGCTTCCCGCATGCTGTGCACTAGGCTTCCAGGCGGGGGCGCCCCGCGCTTCCTACAGGTCTTGGCTCAGGGGCTGCTTCCCTGGAGCTGGGGCTGCCGGCGGGAGCCCAGACACGCAGGGGCAGGCCCCACCACCTGCACACGTCTCTGCTGGGGAGCAGAGCGCTAGGGACATGACGTCTGTCAGGCACCTTCTGGGCGCCCACGGAGTCAGCCTCCGGGAGTGTGGGGCTGCAGACCACAGCCAGGGGACCTGGGAGCCTTGTGCTCTCCGTGCGGCGCTGAGTCTGGGCGGCCAAGCACCCGCTGGAGGAGCCCTGCACTTGCCCTCCCCTCCCCTCTACGAGAGGCCTCCCTGCTGGAGGGCTTGGCGGTGTGCAAGCCACCGGCTCCTAAGCCTTCCCCAAGGACGCCCGGGGCCTAGATGCAAAGGCAAGGCAGGAGTGGAGCTGAGGCCAGGAAGGCGCCAGTGGCCTCTCCCAGCATCGCACAGCCTGCTCCTTCCCGGGCAGCAAGCCTAGCAGCGAGGCAAGCCTGGGCAAGTCTCGCCCAGGGCAGAGCAGCCTCGCGCAAGGCACTTGACTAGATCCGGCCTCGGAGCAGAGCTGGAGCTCTGCCGTCCTGGAGGCACACTCGGCTCGGCCCAAGCAGGGATTGCAGCTGCACGCGGCTTGGCTCCCTCGACTCTTCCCAAGGAGGCTCGCTTCCAAGCGGACTGTGCACTTGGCTTCCAGGCAGGGACGCCCCGCGCCTCCTGCAGGTCTTGGCACAGGGGCTGCTTCCCCTGAGCGGAGGCTGTGGGCGGCAGCCCAGACACGCAGGGGCAGGCCCCAACCACCTGCACACGTCTCTGCTGGTGGGGAGCGCACTAGGGAAATGACGTCTGTCAGGCACCTTCTGGGCGCTCACGGAGTCAGCCTCCGGGTGTGTGGGGCTGCAGACCACAGCCAGGGGCCCTGGGAAGCCTGGTGCTCTCCGTGCTGTGCTGAGTCTGGGCGGCCAAGCGAGCGCTGGAGGAGCCCTGCACTTGCCATTGCCTTCCCTATGACAGAGCTCTCACGGCTGGAGGGCTTGGCAGCGTGCAACCCACCGGCCCCTCAGCCCTCCGCAAGGACGCCTGGGGACTAGGTGCAAAGGCAAGGCAGGAGTGGAGCTGAGGCCAGGAAGGCGCCAGGAGCGTCTGCCTGTCTGGCGCAGCCTGCTCCTTCCCGGGCAGGAAGCCTAGCAGCGAGGCACGTCTGGGCAAGGCTCGCCCAGGGCAGAGCAGCCTCACGCCAGCAACTCTGCCAGATCGGGCCTCTGAGCAGAGCTGGAGCTCTGCCGTACTGGAGGCTCACTGGGCTACGCCCAAGGAGTGAGTGCAGACGCACGCAGCTGGGCTGCCTCCTCTTCTCCCGAGGAGGCTCGCTTCCCGCATGCTGTGCACTAGGCTTCCAGGCGGGGGCGCCCCGCGCCTCCTACAAGTCTTGGCTCAGGGGCTGCTTCCCTGGAGCTGGGGCTGCCGGCGGGAGCCCAGACACGCAGGGGCAGGCCCCACCACCTGCACACGTCTCTGCTGGGGAGCAGAGCGCTAGGGACATGACGTCTGTCAGGCACCTTCTGGGCGCCCACGGAGTCAGCCTCCGGGAGTGTGGGGCTGCAGACCACAGCCAGGGGACCTGGGAGCCTTGTGCTCTCCGTGCGGCGCTGAGTCTGGGCGGCCAAGCACCCGCTGGAGGAGCCCTGCACTTGCCCTCCCCTCCCCTCTACGAGAGGCCTCCCTGCTGGAGGGCTTGGCGGTGTGCAAGCCACCGGCTCCTAAGCCTTCCCCAAGGACGCCCGGGGCCTAGATGCAAAGGCAAGGCAGGAGTGGAGCTGAGGCCAGGAAGGCGCCAGTGGCCTCTCCCAGCATCGCACAGCCTGCTCCTTCCCGGGCAGCAAGCCTAGCAGCGAGGCAAGCCTGGGCAAGTCTCGCCCAGGGCAGAGCAGCCTCGCGCAAGGCACTTGACTAGATCCGGCCTCGGAGCAGAGCTGGAGCTCTGCCGTCCTGGAGGCACACTCGGCTCGGCCCAAGCAGGGATTGCAGCTGCACGCGGCTTGGCTCCCTCGACTCTTCCCAAGGAGGCTCGCTTCCAAGCGGACTGTGCACTTGGCTTCCAGGCAGGGACGCCCCGCGCCTCCTGCAGGTCTCGGCACAGGGGCTGCTTCCCCTGAGCGGAGGCTGTGGGCGGCAGCCCAGACACCCAGGGGCAGGCCCCAACCACCTGCACACGTCTCTGCTGGTGGGGAGAGCACTAGGGAAATGACGTCTGTCAGGCACCTTCTGGGCGCTCCCGGAGTCAGCCTCCGGGTGTGTGGGGCTGCAGACCACAGCCAGGGGCCCTGGGAAGCCTGGTGCTCTCCGTGCTGTGCTGAGTCTGGGCGGCCAAGCGAGCGCTGGAGGAGCCCTGCACTTGCCATTCCCTTCCCTATGACAGAGCTCTCACGGCTGGAGGGCTTGGCAGCGTGCAACCCACCGGCCCCTAAGCCCTCCGCAAGGACGCCTGGGGACTAGGTGCAAAGGCAAGGCAGGAGTGGAGCTGAGGCCAGGAAGGCGCCAGGAGCGTCTGCCTGTCTGGCGCAGCCTGCTCCTTCCCGGGCAGGAAGCCTAGCAGCGAGGCACGTCTGGGCAAGGCTCGCCCAGGGCAGAGCAGCCTCACGCCAGCAACTCTGCCAGATCGGGCCTCTGAGCAGAGCTGGAGCTCTGCCGTACTGGAGGCTCACTGGGCTCCGCCCAAGGAGTGAGTGCAGACGCACGCAGCTGGGCTGCCTCCTCTTCTCCCGAGGAGGCTCGCTTCCCGCATGCTGTGCACTAGGCTTCCAGGCGGGGGCGCCCCGCGCCTCCTACAGGTCTTGGCTCAGGGGCTGCTTCCCTGGAGCTGGGGCTGCCGGCGGGAGCCCAGACACGCAGGGGCAGGCCCCACCACCTGCACACGTCTCTGCCGGGGAGCAGAGCGCTAGGGACATGACGTCTGTCAGGCAGCTTCTGGGCGCCCACGGAGTCAGCCTCCGGGAGTGTGGGGCTGCAGACCACAGCCAGGGGACCTGGGAGCCTTGTGCTCTCCGTGCGGCGCTGAGTCTGGGCGGCCAAGCACCCGCTGGAGGAGCCCTGCACTTGCCCTCCCCTCCCCTCTACGAGAGGCCTCCCTGCTGGAGGGCTTGGCGGTGTGCAAGCCACCGGCTCCTAAGCCTTCCCCAAGGACGCCCGGGGCCTAGATGCAAAGGCAAGGCAGGAGTGGAGCTGAGGCCAGGAAGGCGCCAGTGGCCTCTCCCAGCATCGCACAGCCTGCTCCTTCCCGGGCAGCAAGCCTAGCAGCGAGGCAAGCCTGGGCAAGTCTCGCCCAGGGCAGAGCAGCCTCGCGCAAGGCACTTGACTAGATCCGGCCTCGGAGCAGAGCTGGAGCTCTGCCGTCCTGGAGGCACACTCGGCTCGGCCCAAGCAGGGATTGCAGCTGCACGCGGCTTGGCTCCCTCGACTCTTCCCAAGGAGGCTCGCTTCCAAGCGGACTGTGCACTTGGCTTCCAGGCAGGGACGCCCCGCGCCTCCTGCAGGTCTCGGCACAGGGGCTGCTTCCCCTGAGCGGAGGCTGTGGGCGGCAGCCCAGACACCCAGGGGCAGGCCCCAACCACCTGCACACGTCTCTGCTGGTGGGGAGAGCACTAGGGAAATGACGTCTGTCAGGCACCTTCTGGGCGCTCACGGAGTCAGCCTCCGGGTGTGTGGGGCTGCAGACCACAGCCAGGGGCCCTGGGAAGCCTGGTGCTCTCCGTGCTGTGCTGAGTCTGGGCGGCCAAGCGAGCGCTGGAGGAGCCCTGCACTTGCCATTCCCTTCCCTATGACAGAGCTCTCACGGCTGGAGGGCTTGGCAGCGTGCAACCCACCGGCCCCTCAGCCCTCCGCAAGGACGCCTGGGGACTAGGTGCAAAGGCAAGGCAGGAGTGGAGCTGAGGCCAGGAAGGCGCCAGGAGCGTCTGCCTGTCTGGCGCAGCCTGCTCCTTCCCGGGCAGGAAGCCTAGCAGCGAGGCACGTCTGGGCAAGGCTCGCCCAGGGCAGAGCAGCCTCACGCCAGCAACTCTGCCAGATCGGGCCTCTGAGCAGAGCTGGAGCTCTGCCGTACTGGAGGCTCACTGGGCTCCGCCCAAGGAGTGAGTGCAGACGCACGCAGCTGGGCTGCCTCCTCTTCTCCCGAGGAGGCTCGCTTCCCGCATGCTGTGCACTAGGCTTCCAGGCGGGGGCGCCCCGCGCCTCCTACAGGTCTTGGCTCAGGGGCTGCTTCCCTGGAGCTGGGGCTGCCGGCGGGAGCCCAGACACGCAGGGGCAGGCCCCACCACCTGCACACGTCTCTGCTGGGGAGCAGAGCGCTAGGGACATGACATCTGTCAGGCACCTTCTGGGCGCCCACGGAGTCAGCCTCCGGGAGTGTGGGGCTGCAGACCACAGCCAGGGGACCTGGGAGCCTTGTGCTCTCCGTGCGGCGCTGAGTCTGGGCGGCCAAGCACCCGCTGGAGGAGCCCTGCACTTGCCCTCCCCTCCCCTCTACGAGAGGCCTCCCTGCTGGAGGGCTTGGCGGTGTGCAAGCCACCGGCTCCTAAGCCTTCCCCAAGGACGCCCGGGGCCTAGATGCAAAGGCAAGGCAGGAGTGGAGCTGAGGCCAGGAAGGCGCCAGTGGCCTCTCCCAGCATCGCACAGCCTGCTCCTTCCCGGGCAGCAAGCCTAGCAGCGAGGCAAGCCTGGGCAAGTCTCGCCCAGGGCAGAGCAGCCTCGCGCAAGGCACTTGACTAGATCCGGCCTCGGAGCAGAGCTGGAGCTCTGCCGTCCTGGAGGCACACTCGGCTCGGCCCAAGCAGGGATTGCAGCTGCACGCGGCTTGGCTCCCTCGACTCTTCCCAAGGAGGCTCGCTTCCAAGCGGACTGTGCACTTGGCTTCCAGGCAGGGACGCCCCGCGCCTCCTGCAGGTCTTGGCACAGGGGCTGCTTCCCCTGAGCGGAGGCTGTGGGCGGCAGCCCAGACACGCAGGGGCAGGCCCCAACCACCTGCACACGTCTCTGCTGGTGGGGAGCGCACTAGGGAAATGACGTCTGTCAGGCACCTTCTGGGCGCTCACGGAGTCAGCCTCCGGGTGTGTGGGGCTGCAGACCACAGCCAGGGGCCCTGGGAAGCCTGGTGCTCTCCGTGCTGTGCTGAGTCTGGGCGGCCAAGCGAGCGCTGGAGGAGCCCTGCACTTGCCATTGCCTTCCCTATGACAGAGCTCTCACGGCTGGAGGGCTTGGCAGCGTGCAACCCACCGGCCCCTCAGCCCTCCGCAAGGACGCCTGGGGACTAGGTGCAAAGGCAAGGCAGGAGTGGAGCTGAGGCCAGGAAGGCGCCAGGAGCGTCTGCCTGTCTGGCGCAGCCTGCTCCTTCCCGGGCAGGAAGCCTAGCAGCGAGGCACGTCTGGGCAAGGCTCGCCCAGGGCAGAGCAGCCTCACGCCAGCAACTCTGCCAGATCGGGCCTCTGAGCAGAGCTGGAGCTCTGCCGTACTGGAGGCTCACTGGGCTACGCCCAAGGAGTGAGTGCAGACGCACGCAGCTGGGCTGCCTCCTCTTCTCCCGAGGAGGCTCGCTTCCCGCATGCTGTGCACTAGGCTTCCAGGCGGGGGCGCCCCGCGCCTCCTACAAGTCTTGGCTCAGGGGCTGCTTCCCTGGAGCTGGGGCTGCCGGCGGGAGCCCAGACACGCAGGGGCAGGCCCCACCACCTGCACACGTCTCTGCTGGGGAGCAGAGCGCTAGGGACATGACGTCTGTCAGGCACCTTCTGGGCGCCCACGGAGTCAGCCTCCGGGAGTGTGGGGCTGCAGACCACAGCCAGGGGACCTGGGAGCCTTGTGCTCTCCGTGCGGCGCTGAGTCTGGGCGGCCAAGCACCCGCTGGAGGAGCCCTGCACTTGCCCTCCCCTCCCCTCTACGAGAGGCCTCCCTGCTGGAGGGCTTGGCGGTGTGCAAGCCACCGGCTCCTAAGCCTTCCCCAAGGACGCCCGGGGCCTAGATGCAAAGGCAAGGCAGGAGTGGAGCTGAGGCCAGGAAGGCGCCAGTGGCCTCTCCCAGCATCGCACAGCCTGCTCCTTCCCGGGCAGCAAGCCTAGCAGCGAGGCAAGCCTGGGCAAGTCTCGCCCAGGGCAGAGCAGCCTCGCGCAAGGCACTTGACTAGATCCGGCCTCGGAGCAGAGCTGGAGCTCTGCCGTCCTGGAGGCACACTCGGCTCGGCCCAAGCAGGGATTGCAGCTGCACGCGGCTTGGCTCCCTCGACTCTTCCCAAGGAGGCTCGCTTCCAAGCGGACTGTGCACTTGGCTTCCAGGCAGGGACGCCCCGCGCCTCCTGCAGGTCTCGGCACAGGGGCTGCTTCCCCTGAGCGGAGGCTGTGGGCGGCAGCCCAGACACCCAGGGGCAGGCCCCAACCACCTGCACACGTCTCTGCTGGTGGGGAGAGCACTAGGGAAATGACGTCTGTCAGGCACCTTCTGGGCGCTCCCGGAGTCAGCCTCCGGGTGTGTGGGGCTGCAGACCACAGCCAGGGGCCCTGGGAAGCCTGGTGCTCTCCGTGCTGTGCTGAGTCTGGGCGGCCAAGCGAGCGCTGGAGGAGCCCTGCACTTGCCATTCCCTTCCCTATGACAGAGCTCTCACGGCTGGAGGGCTTGGCAGCGTGCAACCCACCGGCCCCTAAGCCCTCCGCAAGGACGCCTGGGGACTAGGTGCAAAGGCAAGGCAGGAGTGGAGCTGAGGCCAGGAAGGCGCCAGGAGCGTCTGCCTGTCTGGCGCAGCCTGCTCCTTCCCGGGCAGGAAGCCTAGCAGCGAGGCACGTCTGGGCAAGGCTCGCCCAGGGCAGAGCAGCCTCACGCCAGCAACTCTGCCAGATCGGGCCTCTGAGCAGAGCTGGGAGCTCTGCCGTACTGGAGGCTCACTGGGCTCCGCCCAAGGAGTGAGTGCAGACGCACGCAGCTGGGCTGCCTCCTCTTCTCCCGAGGAGGCTCGCTTCCCGCATGCTGTGCACTAGGCTTCCAGGCGGGGGCGCCCCGCGCCTCCTACAGGTCTTGGCTCAGGGGCTGCTTCCCTGGAGCTGGGGCTGCCGGCGGGAGCCCAGACACGCAGGGGCAGGCCCCACCACCTGCACACGTCTCTGCTGGGGAGCAGAGCGCTAGGGACATGACGTCTGTCAGGCACCTTCTGGGCGCCCACGGAGTCAGCCTCCGGGAGTGTGGGGCTGCAGACCACAGCCAGGGGACCTGGGAGCCTTGTGCTCTCCGTGCGGCGCTGAGTCTGGGCGGCCAAGCACCCGCTGGAGGAGCCCTGCACTTGCCCTCCCCTCCCCTCTACGAGAGGCCTCCCTGCTGGAGGGCTTGGCGGTGTGCAAGCCACCGGCTCCTAAGCCTTCCCCAAGGACGCCCGGGGCCTAGATGCAAAGGCAAGGCAGGAGTGGAGCTGAGGCCAGGAAGGCGCCAGTGGCCTCTCCCAGCATCGCACAGCCTGCTCCTTCCCGGGCAGCAAGCCTAGCAGCGAGGCAAGCCTGGGCAAGTCTCGCCCAGGGCAGAGCAGCCTCGCGCAAGGCACTTGACTAGATCCGGCCTCGGAGCAGAGCTGGAGCTCTGCCGTCCTGGAGGCACACTCGGCTCGGCCCAAGCAGGGATTGCAGCTGCACGCGGCTTGGCTCCCTCGACTCTTCCCAAGGAGGCTCGCTTCCAAGCGGACTGTGCACTTGGCTTCCAGGCAGGGACGCCCCGCGCCTCCTGCAGGTCTTGGCACAGGGGCTGCTTCCCCTGAGCGGAGGCTGTGGGCGGCAGCCCAGACACCCAGGGGCAGGCCCCAACCACCTGCACACGTCTCTGCTGGTGGGGAGAGCACTAGGGAAATGACGTCTGTCAGGCACCTTCTGGGCGCTCACGGAGTCAGCCTCCGGGTGTGTGGGGCTGCAGACCACAGCCAGGGGCCCTGGGAAGCCTGGTGCTCTCCGTGCTGTGCTGAGTCTGGGCGGCCAAGCGAGCGCTGGAGGAGCCCTGCACTTGCCATTCCCTTCCCTATGACAGAGATCTCACGGCTTGAGGGCTTGGCAGCGTGCAACCCACCGGCCCCTAAGCCCTCCGCAAGGACGCCTGGGGACTAGGTGCAAAGGCAAGGCAGGAGTGGAGCTGAGGCCAGGAAGGCGCCAGGAGCGTCTGCCTGTCTGGCGCAGCCTGCTCCTTCCCGGGCAGGAAGCCTAGCAGCGAGGCACGTCTGGGCAAGGCTCGCCCAGGGCAGAGCAGCCTCACGCCAGCAACTCTGCCAGATCGGGCCTCTGAGCAGAGCTGGAGCTCTGCCGTACTGGAGGCTCACTGGGCTCCGCCCAAGGAGTGAGTGCAGACGCACGCAGCTGGGCTGCCTCCTCTTCTCCCGAGGAGGCTCGCTTCCCGCATGCTGTGCACTAGGCTTCCAGGCGGGGGCGCCCCGCGCCTCCTACAGGTCTTGGCTCAGGGGCTGCTTCCCTGGAGCTGGGGCTGCCGGCGGGAGCCCAGACACGCAGGGGCAGGCCCCACCACCTGCACACGTCTCTGCCGGGGAGCAGAGCGCTAGGGACATGACGTCTGTCAGGCACCTTCTGGGCGCCCACGGAGTCAGCCTCCGGGAGTGTGGGGCTGCAGACCACAGCCAGGGGACCTGGGAGCCTTGTGCTCTCCGTGCGGCGCTGAGTCTGGGCGGCCAAGCACCCGCTGGAGGAGCCCTGCACTTGCCCTCCCCTCCCCTCTACGAGAGGCCTCCCTGCTGGAGGGCTTGGCGGTGTGCAAGCCACCGGCTCCTAAGCCTTCCCCAAGGACGCCCGGGGCCTAGATGCAAAGGCAAGGCAGGAGTGGAGCTGAGGCCAGGAAGGCGCCAGTGGCCTCTCCCAGCATCGCACAGCCTGCTCCTTCCCGGGCAGCAAGCCTAGCAGCGAGGCAAGCCTGGGCAAGTCTCGCCCAGGGCAGAGCAGCCTCGCGCAAGGCACTTGACTAGATCCGGCCTCGGAGCAGAGCTGGAGCTCTGCCGTCCTGGAGGCACACTCGGCTCGGCCCAAGCAGGGATTGCAGCTGAACGCGGCTTGGCTCCCTCGACTCTTCCCAAGGAGGCTCGCTTCCAAGCGGACTGTGCACTTGGCTTCCAGGCAGGGACGCCCCGCGCCTCCTGCAGGTCTTGGCACAGGGGCTGCTTCCCCTGAGCGGAGGCTGTGGGCGGCAGCCCAGACACGCAGGGGCAGGCCCCAACCACCTGCACACGTCTCTGCTGGTGGGGAGAGCACTAGGGAAATGACGTCTGTCAGGCACCTTCTGGGCGCTCACGGAGTCAGCCTCCGGGTGTGTGGGGCTGCATACCACAGCCAGGGGCCCTGGGAAGCCTGGTGCTCTCCGTGCTGTGCTGAGTCTGGGCGGCCAAGCGAGCGCTGGAGGAGCCCTGCACTTGCCATTCCCTTCCCTATGACAGAGCTCTCACGGCTGGAGGGCTTGGCAGCGTGCAACCCACCGGCCCCTAAGCCCTCCGCAAGGACGCCTGGGGACTAGGTGCAAAGGCAAGGCAGGAGTGGAGCTGAGGCCAGGAAGGCGCCAGGAGCGTCTGCCTGTCTGGCGCAGCCTGCTCCTTCCCGGGCAGGAAGCCTAGCAGCGAGGCACGTCTGGGCAAGGCTCGCCCAGGGCAGAGCAGCCTCACGCCAGCAACTCTGCCAGATCGGGCCTCTGAGCAGAGCTGGAGCTCTGCCGTACTGGAGGCTCACTGGGCTCCGCCCAAGGAGTGAGTGCAGACGCACGCAGCTGGGCTGCCTCCTCTTCTCCCGAGGAGGCTCGCTTCCCGCATGCTGTGCACTAGGCTTCCAGGCGGGGGCGCCCCGCGCCTCCTACAGGTCTTGGCTCAGGGGCTGCTTCCCTGGAGCTGGGGCTGCCGGCGGGAGCCCAGACACGCAGGGGCAGGCCCCACCACCTGCACACGTCTCTGCCGGGGAGCAGAGCGCTAGGGACATGACGTCTGTCAGGCACCTTCTGGGCGCCCACGGAGTCAGCCTCCGGGAGTGTGGGGCTGCAGACCACAGCCAGGGGACCTGGGAGCCTTGTGCTCTCCGTGCGGCGCTGAGTCTGGGCGGCCAAGCACCCGCTGGAGGAGCCCTGCACTTGCCCTCCCCTCCCCTCTACGAGAGGCCTCCCTGCTGGAGGGCTTGGCGGTGTGCAAGCCACCGGCTCCTAAGCCTTCCCCAAGGACGCCCGGGGCCTAGATGCAAAGGCAAGGCAGGAGTGGAGCTGAGGCCAGGAAGGCGCCAGTGGCCTCTCCCAGCATCGCACAGCCTGCTCCTTCCCGGGCAGCAAGCCTAGCAGCGAGGCAAGCCTGGGCAAGTCTCGCCCAGGGCAGAGCAGCCTCGCGCAAGGCACTTGACTAGATCCGGCCTCGGAGCAGAGCTGGAGCTCTGCCGTCCTGGAGGCACACTCGGCTCGGCCCAAGCAGGGATTGCAGCTGCACGCGGCTTGGCTCCCTCGACTCTTCCCAAGGAGGCTCGCTTCAAGCGGACTGTGCACTTGGCTTCCAGGCAGGGACGCCCCGCGCCTCCTGCAGGTCTCGGCACAGGGGCTGCTTCCCCTGAGCGGAGGCTGTGGGCGGCAGCCCAGACACCCAGGGGCAGGCCCCAACCACCTGCACACGTCTCTGCTGGTGGGGAGAGCACTAGGGAAATGACGTCTGTCAGGCACCTTCTGGGCGCTCACGGAGTCAGCCTCCGGGTGTGTGGTGCTGCAGACCACAGCCAGGGGCCCTGGGAAGCCTGGTGCTCTCCGTGCTGTGCTGAGTCTGGGCGGCCAAGCGAGCGCTGGAGGAGCCCTGCACTTGCCATTGCCTTCCCTATGACAGAGCTCTCACGGCTGGAGGGCTTGGCAGCGTGCAACCCACCGGCCCCTCAGCCCTCCGCAAGGACGCCTGGGGACTAGGTGCAAAGGCAAGGCAGGAGTGGAGCTGAGGCCAGGAAGGCGCCAGGAGCGTCTGCCTGTCTGGCGCAGCCTGCTCCTTCCCGGGCAGGAAGCCTAGCAGCGAGGCACGTCTGGGCAAGGCTCGCCCAGGGCAGAGCAGCCTCACGCCAGCAACTCTGCCAGATCGGGCCTCTGAGCAGAGCTGGAGCTCTGCCGTACTGGAGGCTCACTGGGCTCCGCCCAAGGAGTGAGTGCAGACGCACGCAGCTGGGCTGCCTCCTCTTCTCGCGAGGAGGCTCGCTTCCCGCATGCTGTGCACTAGGCTTCCAGGCGGGGGCGCCCCGCGCCTCCTACAGGTCTTGGCTCAGGGGCTGCTTCCCTGGAGCTGGGGCTGCCGGCGGGAGCCCAGACACGCAGGGGCAGGCCCCACCACCTGCACACGTCTCTGCCGGGGAGCAGAGCGCTAGGGACATGACGTCTGTCAGGCACCTTCTGGGCGCCCACGGAGTCAGCCTCCGGGAGTGTGGGGCTGCAGACCACAGCCAGGGGACCTGGGAGCCTTGTGCTCTCCGTGCGGCGCTGAGTCTGGGCGGCCAAGCACCCGCTGGAGGAGCCCTGCACTTGCCCTCCCCTCCCCTCTACGAGAGGCCTCCCTGCTGGAGGGCTTGGCGGTGTGCAAGCCACCGGCTCCTAAGCCTTCCCCAAGGACGCCCGGGGCCTAGATGCAAAGGCAAGGCAGGAGTGGAGCTGAGGCCAGGAAGGCGCCAGTGGCCTCTCCCAGCATCGCACAGCCTGCTCCTTCCCGGGCAGCAAGCCTAGCAGCGAGGCAAGCCTGGGCAAGTCTCGCCCAGGGCAGAGCAGCCTCGCGCAAGGCACTTGACTAGATCCGGCCTCGGAGCAGAGCTGGAGCTCTGCCGTCCTGGAGGCACACTCGGCTCGGCCCAAGCAGGGATTGCAGCTGCACGCGGCTTGGCTCCCTCGACTCTTCCCAAGGAGGCTCGCTTCCAAGCGGACTGTGCACTTGGCTTCCAGGCAGGGACGCCCCGCGCCTCCTGCAGGTCTTGGCACAGGGGCTGCTTCCCCTGAGCGGAGGCTGTGGGCGGCAGCCCAGACACGCAGGGGCAGGCCCCAACCACCTGCACACGTCTCTGCTGGTGGGGAGCGCACTAGGGAAATGACGTCTGTCAGGCACCTTCTGGGCGCTCACGGAGTCAGCCTCCGGGTGTGTGGGGCTGCAGACCACAGCCAGGGGCCCTGGGAAGCCTGGTGCTCTCCGTGCTGTGCTGAGTCTGGGCGGCCAAGCGAGCGCTGGAGGAGCCCTGCACTTGCCATTCCCTTCCCTATGACAGAGCTCTCACGGCTGGAGGGCTTGGCAGCGTGCAACCCACCGGCCCCTAAGCCCTCCGCAAGGACGCCTGGGGACTAGGTGCAAAGGCAAGGCAGGAGTGGAGCTGAGGCCAGGAAGGCGCCAGGAGCGTCTGCCTGTCTGGCGCAGCCTGCTCCTTCCCGGGCAGGAAGCCTAGCAGCGAGGCACGTCTGGGCAAGGCTCGCCCAGGGCAGAGCAGCCTCACGCCAGCAACTCTGCCAGATCGGGCCTCTGAGCAGAGCTGGAGCTCTGCCGTACTGGAGGCTCACTGGGCTCCGCCCAAGGAGTGAGTGCAGACGCACGCAGCTGGGCTGCCTCCTCTTCTCCCGAGGAGGCTCGCTTCCCGCATGCTGTGCACTAGGCTTCCAGGCGGGGGCGCCCCGCGCCTCCTACAGGTCTTGGCTCAGGGGCTGCTTCCCTGGAGCTGGGGCTGCCGGCGGGAGCCCAGACACGCAGGGGCAGGCCCCACCACCTGCACACGTCTCTGCTGGGGAGCAGAGCGCTAGGGACATGACGTCTGTCAGGCACCTTCTGGGCGCCCACGGAGTCAGCCTCCGGGAGTGTGGGGCTGCAGACCACAGCCAGGGGACCTGGGAGCCTTGTGCTCTCCGTGCGGCGCTGAGTCTGGGCGGCCAAGCACCCGCTGGAGGAGCCCTGCACTTGCCCTCCCCTCCCCTCTACGAGAGGCCTCCCTGCTGGAGGGCTTGGCGGTGTGCAAGCCACCGGCTCCTAAGCCTTCCCCAAGGACGCCCGGGGCCTAGATGCAAAGGCAAGGCAGGAGTGGAGCTGAGGCCAGGAAGGCGCCAGTGGCCTCTCCCAGCATCGCACAGCCTGCTCCTTCCCGGGCAGCAAGCCTAGCAGCGAGGCAAGCCTGGGCAAGTCTCGCCCAGGGCAGAGCAGCCTCGCGCAAGGCACTTGACTAGATCCGGCCTCGGAGCAGAGCTGGAGCTCTGCCGTCCTGGAGGCACACTCGGCTCGGCCCAAGCAGGGATTGCAGCTGCACGCGGCTTGGCTCCCTCGACTCTTCCCAAGGAGGCTCGCTTCCAAGCGGACTGTGCACTTGGCTTCCAGGCAGGGACGCCCCGCGCCTCCTGCAGGTCTTGGCACAGGGGCTGCTTCCCCTGAGCGGAGGCTGTGGGCGGCAGCCCAGACACCCAGGGGCAGGCCCCAACCACCTGCACACGTCTCTGCTGGTGGGGAGAGCACTAGGGAAATGACGTCTGTCAGGCACCTTCTGGGCGCTCACGGAGTCAGCCTCCGGGTGTGTGGGGCTGCAGACCACAGCCAGGGGCCCTGGGAAGCCTGGTGCTCTCCGTGCTGTGCTGAGTCTGGGCGGCCAAGCGAGCGCTGGAGGAGCCCTGCACTTGCCATTGCCTTCCCTATGACAGAGCTCTCACGGCTGGAGGGCTTGGCAGCGTGCAACCCACCGGCCCCTCAGCCCTCCGCAAGGACGCCTGGGGACTAGGTGCAAAGGCAAGGCAGGAGTGGAGCTGAGGCCAGGAAGGCGCCAGGAGCGTCTGCCTGTCTGGCGCAGCCTGCTCCTTCCCGGGCAGGAAGCCTAGCAGCGAGGCACGTCTGGGCAAGGCTCGCCCAGGGCAGAGCAGCCTCACGCCAGCAACTCTGCCAGATCGGGCCTCTGAGCAGAGCTGGAGCTCTGCCGTACTGGAGGCTCACTGGGCTCCGCCCAAGGAGTGAGTGCAGACGCACGCAGCTGGGCTGCCTCCTCTTCTCCCGAGGAGGCTCGCTTCCCGCATGCTGTGCACTAGGCTTCCAGGCGGGGGCGCCCCGCGCCTCCTACAGGTCTTGGCTCAGGGGCTGCTTCCCTGGAGCTGGGGCTGCCGGCGGGAGCCCAGACACGCAGGGGCAGGCCCCACCACCTGCACACGTCTCTGCCGGGGAGCAGAGCGCTAGGGACATGACGTCTGTCAGGCACCTTCTGGGCGCCCACGGAGTCAGCCTCCGGGAGTGTGGGGCTGCAGACCACAGCCAGGGGACCTGGGAGCCTTGTGCTCTCCGTGCGGCGCTGAGTCTGGGCGGCCAAGCACCCGCTGGAGGAGCCCTGCACTTGCCCTCCCCTCCCCTCTACGAGAGGCCTCCCTGCTGGAGGGCTTGGCGGTGTGCAAGCCACCGGCTCCTAAGCCTTCCCCAAGGACGCCCGGGGCCTAGATGCAAAGGCAAGGCAGGAGTGGAGCTGAGGCCAGGAAGGCGCCAGTGGCCTCTCCCAGCATCGCACAGCCTGCTCCTTCCCGGGCAGCAAGCCTAGCAGCGAGGCAAGCCTGGGCAAGTCTCGCCCAGGGCAGAGCAGCCTCGCGCAAGGCACTTGACTAGATCCGGCCTCGGAGCAGAGCTGGAGCTCTGCCGTCCTGGAGGCACACTCGGCTCGGCCCAAGCAGGGATTGCAGCTGCACGCGGCTTGGCTCCCTCGACTCTTCCCAAGGAGGCTCGCTTCCAAGCGGACTGTGCACTTGGCTTCCAGGCAGGGACGCCCCGCGCCTCCTGCAGGTCTTGGCACAGGGGCTGCTTCCCCTGAGCGGAGGCTGTGGGCGGCAGCCCAGACACGCAGGGGCAGGCCCCAACCACCTGCACACGTCTCTGCTGGTGGGGAGCGCACTAGGGAAATGACGTCTGTCAGGCACCTTCTGGGCGCTCACGGAGTCAGCCTCCGGGTGTGTGGGGCTGCATACCACAGCCAGGGTCCCTGGGAAGCCTGGTGCTCTCCGTGCTGTGCTGAGTCTGGGCGGCCAAGCGAGCGCTGGAGGAGCCCTGCACTTGCCATTCCCTTCCCTATGACAGAGCTCTCACGGCTGGAGGGCTTGGCAGCGTGCAACCCACCGGCCCCTAAGCCCTCCGCAAGGACGCCTGGGGACTAGGTGCAAAGGCAAGGCAGGAGTGGAGCTGAGGCCAGGAAGGCGCCAGGAGCGTCTGCCTGTCTGGCGCAGCCTGCTCCTTCCCGGGCAGGAAGCCTAGCAGCGAGGCACGTCTGGGCAAGGCTCGCCCAGGGCAGAGCAGCCTCACGCCAGCAACTCTGCCAGATCGGGCCTCTGAGCAGAGCTGGAGCTCTGCCGTACTGGAGGCTCACTGGGCTCCGCCCAAGGAGTGAGTGCAGACGCACGCAGCTGGGCTGCCTCCTCTTCTCCCGAGGAGGCTCGCTTCCCGCCTGCTGTGCACTAGGCTTCCAGGCGGGGGCGCCCCGCGCCTCCTACAGGTCTTGGCTCAGGGGCTGCTTCCCTGGAGCTGGGGCTGCCGGCGGGAGCCCAGACACGCAGGGGCAGGCCCCACCACCTGCACACGTCTCTGCTGGGGAGCAGAGCGCTAGGGACATGACGTCTGTCAGGCACCTTCTGGGCGCCCACGGAGTCAGCCTCCGGGAGTGTGGGGCTGCAGACCACAGCCAGGGGACCTGGGAGCCTTGTGCTCTCCGTGCGGCGCTGAGTCTGGGCGGCCAAGCACCCGCTGGAGGAGCCCTGCACTTGCCCTCCCCTCCCCACTACGAGAGGCCTCCCTGCTGGAGGGCTTGGCGGTGTGCAAGCCACCGGCTCCTAAGCCTTCCCCAAGGACGCCCGGGGCATAGATGCAAAGGCAAGGCAGGAGTGGAGCTGAGGACAGGAAGCCGCCAGTGGCCTCTCCCAGCATCGCACAGCCTGCTCCTTCCCGGGCAGCAAGCCTAGCAGCGAGGCAAGCCTGGGCAAGTCTCGCCCAGGGCAGAGCAGCCTCGCGCAAGGCACTTGACTAGATCCGGCCTCGGAGCAGAGCTGGAGCTCTGCCGTCCTGGAGGCACACTCGGCTCGGCCCAAGCAGGGATTGCAGCTGCACGCGGCTTGGCTCCCTCGACTCTTCCCAAGGAGGCTCGCTTCCAAGCGGACTGTGCACTTGGCTTCCAGGCAGGGACGCCCCGCGCCTCCTGCAGGTCTTGGCACAGGGGCTGCTTCCCCTGAGCGGAGGCTGTGGGCGGCAGCCCAGACACCCAGGGGCAGGCCCCAACCACCTGCACACGTCTCTGCTGGTGGGGAGAGCACTAGGGAAATGACGTCTGTCAGGCACCTTCTGGGCGCTCACGGAGTCAGCCTCCGGGTGTGTGGGGCTGCATACCACAGCCAGGGGCCCTGGGAAGCCTGGTGCTCTCCGTGCTGTGCTGAGTCTGGGCGGCCAAGCGAGCGCTGGAGGAGCCCTGCACTTGCCATTCCCTTCCCTATGACAGAGCTCTCACGGCTGGAGGGCTTGGCAGCGTGCAACCCACCGGCCCCTCAGCCCTCCGCAAGGACGCCTGGGGACTAGGTGCAAAGGCAAGGCAGGAGTGGAGCTGAGGCCAGGAAGGCGCCAGGAGCGTCTGCCTGTCTGGCGCAGCCTGCTCCTTCCCGGGCAGGAAGCCTAGCAGCGAGGCACGTCTGGGCAAGGCTCGCCCAGGGCAGAGCAGCCTCACGCCAGCAACTCTGCCAGATCGGGCCTCTGAGCAGAGCTGGAGCTCTGCCGTACTGGAGGCTCACTGGGCTCCGCCCAAGGAGTGAGTGCAGACGCACGCAGCTGGGCTGCCTCCTCTTCTCCCGAGGAGGCTCGCTTCCCGCATGCTGTGCACTAGGCTTCCAGGCGGGGGCGCCCCGCGCCTCCTACAGGTCTTGGCTCAGGGGCTGCTTCCCTGGAGCTGGGGCTGCCGGCGGGAGCCCAGACACGCAGGGGCAGGCCCCACCACCTGCACACGTCTCTGCTGGGGAGCAGAGCGCTAGGGACATGACGTCTGTCAGGCACCTTCTGGGCGCCCACGGAGTCAGCCTCCGGGAGTGTGGGGCTGCAGACCACAGCCAGGGGACCTGGGAGCCTTGTGCTCTCCGTGCGGCGCTGAGTCTGGGCGGCCAAGCACCCGCTGGAGGAGCCCTGCACTTGCCCTCCCCTCCCCACTACGAGAGGCCTCCCTGCTGGAGGGCTTGGCGGTGTGCAAGCCACCGGCTCCTAAGCCTTCCCCAAGGACGCCCGGGGCCTAGATGCAAAGGCAAGGCAGGAGTGGAGCTGAGGCCAGGAAGGCGCCAGTGGCCTCTCCCAGCATCGCACAGCCTGCTCCTTCCCGGGCAGCAAGCCTAGCAGCGAGGCAAGCCTGGGCAAGTCTCGCCCAGGGCAGAGCAGCCTCGCGCAAGGCACTTGACTAGATCCGGCCTCGGAACAGAGCTGGAGCTCTGCCGTCCTGGAGGCACACTCGGCTCGGCCCAAGCAGGGATTGCAGCTGCACGCGGCTTGGCTCCCTCGACTCTTCCCAAGGAGGCTCGCTTCCAAGCGGACTGTGCACTTGGCTTCCAGGCAGGGACGCCCCGCGCCTCCTGCAGGTCTTGGCACAGGGGCTGCTTCCCCTGAGCGGAGGCTGTGGGCGGCAGCCCAGACACGCAGGGGCAGGCCCCAACCACCTGCACACGTCTCTGCTGGTGGGGAGCGCACTAGGGAAATGACGTCTGTCAGGCACCTTCTGGGCGCTCACGGAGTCAGCCTCCGGGTGTGTGGGGCTGCAGACCACAGCCAGGGGCCCTGGGAAGCCTGGTGCTCTCCGTGCTGTGCTGAGTCTGGGCGGCCAAGCGAGCGCTGGAGGAGCCCTGCACTTGCCATTGCCTTCCCTATGACAGAGCTCTCACGGCTGGAGGGCTTGGCAGCGTGCAACCCACCGGCCCCTCAGCCCTCCGCAAGGACGCCTGGGGACTAGGTGCAAAGGCAAGGCAGGAGTGGAGCTGAGGCCAGGAAGGCGCCAGGAGCGTCTGCCTGTCTGGCGCAGCCTGCTCCTTCCCGGGCAGGAAGCCTAGCAGCGAGGCACGTCTGGGCAAGGCTCGCCCAGGGCAGAGCAGCCTCACGCCAGCAACTCTGCCAGATCGGGCCTCTGAGCAGAGCTGGAGCTCTGCCGTACTGGAGGCTCACTGGGCTCCGCCCAAGGAGTGAGTGCAGACGCACGCAGCTGGGCTGCCTCCTCTTCTCCCGAGGAGGCTCGCTTCCCGCCTGCTGTGCACTAGGCTTCCAGGCGGGGGCGCCCCGCGCCTCCTACAGGTCTTGGCTCAGGGGCTGCTTCCCTGGAGCTGGGGCTGCCGGCGGGAGCCCAGACACGCAGGGGCAGACCCCACCACCTGCACACGTCTCTGCCAGGGAGCAGAGCGCTAGGGACATGACGTCTGTCAGGCACCTTCTGGGCGCCCACGGAGTCAGCCTCCGGGAGTGTGGGGCTGCAGACCACAGCCAGGGGACCTGGGAGCCTTGTGCTCTCCGTGCGGCGCTGAGTCTGGGCGGCCAAGCACCCGCTGGAGGAGCCCTGCACTTGCCCTCCCCTCCCCTCTACGAGAGGCCTCCCTGCTGGAGGGCTTGGCGGTGTGCAAGCCACCGGCTCCTAAGCCTTCCCCAAGGACGCCCGGGGCCTAGATGCAAAGGCAAGGCAGGAGTGGAGCTGAGGCCAGGAAGGCGCCAGTGGCCTCTCCCAGCATCGCACAGCCTGCTCCTTCCCGGGCAGCAAGCCTAGCAGCGAGGCAAGCCTGGGCAAGTCTCGCCCAGGGCAGAGCAGCCTCGCGCAAGGCACTTGACTAGATCCGGCCTCGGAGCAGAGCTGGAGCTCTGCCGTCCTGGAGGCACACTCGGCTCGGCCCAAGCAGGGATTGCAGCTGCACGCGGCTTGGCTCCCTCGACTCTTCCCAAGGAGGCTCGCTTCCAAGCGGACTGTGCACTTGGCTTCCAGGCAGGGACGCCCCGCGCCTCCTGCAGGTCTTGGCACAGGGGCTGCTTCCCCTGAGCGGAGGCTGTGGGCGGCAGCCCAGACACCCAGGGGCAGGCCCCAACCACCTGCACACGTCTCTGCTGGTGGGGAGAGCACTAGGGAAATGACGTCTGTCAGGCACCTTCTGGGCGCTCACGGAGTCAGCCTCCGGGTGTGTGGGGCTGCATACCACAGCCAGGGGCCCTGGGAAGCCTGGTGCTCTCCGTGCTGTGCTGAGTCTGGGCGGCCAAGCGAGCGCTGGAGGAGCCCTGCACTTGCCATTCCCTTCCCTATGACAGAGCTCTCACGGCTGGAGGGCTTGGCAGCGTGCAACCCACCGGCCCCTAAGCCCTCCGCAAGGACGCCTGGGGACTAGGTGCAAAGGCAAGGCAGGAGTGGAGCTGAGGCCAGGAAGGCGCCAGGAGCGTCTGCCTGTCTGGCGCAGCCTGCTCCTTCCCGGGCAGGAAGCCTAGCAGCGAGGCACGTCTGGGCAAGGCTCGCCCAGGGCAGAGCAGCCTCACGCCAGCAACTCTGCCAGATCGGGCCTCTGAGCAGAGCTGGAGCTCTGCCGTACTGGAGGCTCACTGGGCTCCGCCCAAGGAGTGAGTGCAGACGCACGCAGCTGGGCTGCCTCCTCTTCTCCCGAGGAGGCTCGCTTCCCGCATGCTGTGCACTAGGCTTCCAGGCGGGGGCGCCCCGCGCCTCCTACAGGTCTTGGCTCAGGGGCTGCTTCCCTGGAGCTGGGGCTGCCGGCAGGAGCCCAGACACGCAGGGGCAGGCCCCACCACCTGCACACGTCTCTGCTGGGGAGCAGAGCGCTAGGGACATGACGTCTGTCAGGCACCTTCTGGGCGCCCACGGAGTCAGCCTCCGGGAGTGTGGGGCTGCAGACCACAGCCAGGGGACCTGGGAGCCTTGTGCTCTCCGTGCGGCGCTGAGTCTGGGCGGCCAAGCACCCGCTGGAGGAGCCCTGCACTTGCCCTCCCCTCCCCACTACGAGAGGCCTCCCTGCTGGAGGGCTTGGCGGTGTGCAAGCCACCGGCTCCTAAGCCTTCCCCAAGGACGCCCGGGGCCTAGATGCAAAGGCAAGGCAGGAGTGGAGCTGAGGCCAGGAAGGCGCCAGTGGCCTCTCCCAGCATCGCACAGCCTGCTCCTTCCCGGGCAGCAAGCCTAGCAGCGAGGCAAGCCTGGGCAAGTCTCGCCCAGGGCAGAGCAGCCTCGCGCAAGGCACTTGACTAGATCCGGCCTCGGAACAGAGCTGGAGCTCTGCCGTCCTGGAGGCACACTCGGCTCGGCCCAAGCAGGGATTGCAGCTGCACGCGGCTTGGCTCCCTCGACTCTTCCCAAGGAGGCTCGCTTCCAAGCGGACTGTGCACTTGGCTTCCAGGCAGGGACGCCCCGCGCCTCCTGCAGGTCTTGGCACAGGGGCTGCTTCCCCTGAGCGGAGGCTGTGGGCGGCAGCCCAGACACGCAGGGGCAGGCCCCAACCACCTGCACACGTCTCTGCTGGTGGGGAGCGCACTAGGGAAATGACGTCTGTCAGGCACCTTCTGGGCGCTCACGGAGTCAGCCTCCGGGTGTGTGGGGCTGCAGACCACAGCCAGGGGCCCTGGGAAGCCTGGTGCTCTCCGTGCTGCGCTGAGTCTGGGCGGCCAAGCGAGCGCTGGAGGAGCCCTGCACTTGCCATTGCCTTCCCTATGACAGAGCTCTCACGGCTGGAGGGCTTGGCAGCGTGCAACCCACCGGCCCCTCAGCCCTCCGCAAGGACGCCTGGGGACTAGGTGCAAAGGCAAGGCAGGAGTGGAGCTGAGGCCAGGAAGGCGCCAGGAGCGTCTGCCTGTCTGGCGCAGCCTGCTCCTTCCCGGGCAGGAAGCCTAGCAGCGAGGCACGTCTGGGCAAGGCTCGCCCAGGGCAGAGCAGCCTCACGCCAGCAACTCTGCCAGATCGGGCCTCTGAGCAGAGCTGGAGCTCTGCCGTACTGGAGGCTCACTGGGCTCCGCCCAAGGAGTGAGTGCAGACGCACGCAGCTGGGCTGCCTCCTCTTCTCCCGAGGAGGCTCGCTTCCCGCCTGCTGTGCACTAGGCTTCCAGGCGGGGGCGCCCCGCGCCTCCTACAGGTCTTGGCTCAGGGGCTGCTTCCCTGGAGCTGGGGCTGCCGGCGGGAGCCCAGACACGCAGGGGCAGACCCCACCACCTGCACACGTCTCTGCCGGGGAGCAGAGCGCTAGGGACATGACGTCTGTCAGGCACCTTCTGGGCGCCCACGGAGTCAGCCTCCGGGAGTGTGGGGCTGCAGACCACAGCCAGGGGACCTGGGAGCCTTGTGCTCTCCGTGCGGCGCTGAGTCTGGGCGGCCAAGCACCCGCTGGAGGAGCCCTGCACTTGCCCTCCCCTCCCCTCTACGAGAGGCCTCCCTGCTGGAGGGCTTGGCGGTGTGCAAGCCACCGGCTCCTAAGCCTTCCCCAAGGACGCCCGGGGCCTAGATGCAAAGGCAAGGCAGGAGTGGAGCTGAGGCCAGGAAGGCGCCAGTGGCCTCTCCCAGCATCGCACAGCCTGCTCCTTCCCGGGCAGCAAGCCTAGCAGCGAGGCAAGCCTGGGCAAGTCTCGCCCAGGGCAGAGCAGCCTCGCGCAAGGCACTTGACTAGATCCGGCCTCGGAGCAGAGCTGGAGCTCTGCCGTCCTGGAGGCACACTCGGCTCGGCCCAAGCAGGGATTGCAGCTGCACGCGGCTTGGCTCCCTCGACTCTTCCCAAGGAGGCTCGCTTCCAAGCGGACTGTGCACTTGGCTTCCAGGCAGGGACGCCCCGCGCCTCCTGCAGGTCTTGGCACAGGGGCTGCTTCCCCTGAGCGGAGGCTGTGGGCGGCAGCCCAGACACCCAGGGGCAGGCCCCAACCACCTGCACACGTCTCTGCTGGTGGGGAGAGCACTAGGGAAATGACGTCTGTCAGGCACCTTCTGGGCGCTCACGGAGTCAGCCTCCGGGTGTGTGGGGCTGCATACCACAGCCAGGGGCCCTGGGAAGCCTGGTGCTCTCCGTGCTGTGCTGAGTCTGGGCGGCCAAGCGAGCGCTGGAGGAGCCCTGCACTTGCCATTCCCTTCCCTATGACAGAGCTCTCACGGCTGGAGGGCTTGGCAGCGTGCAACCCACCGGCCCCTAAGCCCTCCGCAAGGACGCCTGGGGACTAGGTGCAAAGGCAAGGCAGGAGTGGAGCTGAGGCCAGGAAGGCGCCAGGAGCGTCTGCCTGTCTGGCGCAGCCTGCTCCTTCCCGGGCAGGAAGCCTAGCAGCGAGGCACGTCTGGGCAAGGCTCGCCCAGGGCAGAGCAGCCTCACGCCAGCAACTCTGCCAGATCGGGCCTCTGAGCAGAGCTGGAGCTCTGCCGTACTGGAGGCTCACTGGGCTCCGCCCAAGGAGTGAGTGCAGACGCACGCAGCTGGGCTGCCTCCTCTTCTCCCGAGGAGGCTCGCTTCCCGCATGCTGTGCACTAGGCTTCCAGGCGGGGGCGCCCCGCGCCTCCTACAGGTCTTGGCTCAGGGGCTGCTTCCCTGGAGCTGGGGCTGCCGGCGGGAGCCCAGACACGCAGGGGCAGGCCCCACCACCTGCACACGTCTCTGCTGGGGAGCAGAGCGCTAGGGACATGACGTCTGTCAGGCACCTTCTGGGCGCCCACGGAGTCAGCCTCCGGGAGTGTGGGGCTGCAGACCACAGCCAGGGGACCTGGGAGCCTTGTGCTCTCCGTGCGGCGCTGAGTCTGGGCGGCCAAGCACCCGCTGGAGGAGCCCTGCACTTGCCCTCCCCTCCCCACTACGAGAGGCCTCCCTGCTGGAGGGCTTGGCGGTGTGCAAGCCACCGGCTCCTAAGCCTTCCCCAAGGACGCCCGGGGCCTAGATGCAAAGGCAAGGCAGGAGTGGAGCTGAGGCCAGGAAGGCGCCAGTGGCCTCTCCCAGCATCGCACAGCCTGCTCCTTCCCGGGCAGCAAGCCTAGCAGCGAGGCAAGCCTGGGCAAGTCTCGCCCAGGGCAGAGCAGCCTCGCGCAAGGCACTTGACTAGATCCGGCCTCGGAACAGAGCTGGAGCTCTGCCGTCCTGGAGGCACACTCGGCTCGGCCCAAGCAGGGATTGCAGCTGCACGCGGCTTGGCTCCCTCGACTCTTCCCAAGGAGGCTCGCTTCCAAGCGGACTGTGCACTTGGCTTCCAGGCAGGGACGCCCCGCGCCTCCTGCAGGTCTTGGCACAGGGGCTGCTTCCCCTGAGCGGAGGCTGTGGGCGGCAGCCCAGACACGCAGGGGCAGGCCCCAACCACCTGCACACGTCTCTGCTGGTGGGGAGCGCACTAGGGAAATGACGTCTGTCAGGCACCTTCTGGGCGCTCACGGAGTCAGCCTCCGGGTGTGTGGGGCTGCAGACCACAGCCAGGGGCCCTGGGAAGCCTGGTGCTCTCCGTGCTGCGCTGAGTCTGGGCGGCCAAGCGAGCGCTGGAGGAGCCCTGCACTTGCCATTGCCTTCCCTATGACAGAGCTCTCACGGCTGGAGGGCTTGGCAGCGTGCAACCCACCGGCCCCTCAGCCCTCCGCAAGGACGCCTGGGGACTAGGTGCAAAGGCAAGGCAGGAGTGGAGCTGAGGCCAGGAAGGCGCCAGGAGCGTCTGCCTGTCTGGCGCAGCCTGCTCCTTCCCGGGCAGGAAGCCTAGCAGCGAGGCACGTCTGGGCAAGGCTCGCCCAGGGCAGAGCAGCCTCACGCCAGCAACTCTGCCAGATCGGGCCTCTGAGCAGAGCTGGAGCTCTGCCGTACTGGAGGCTCACTGGGCTCCGCCCAAGGATTGAGTGCAGACGCACGCAGCTGGGCTGCCTCCTCTTCTCCCGAGGAGGCTCGCTTCCCGCCTGCTGTGCACTAGGCTTCCAGGCGGGGGCGCCCCGCGCCTCCTACAGGTCTTGGCTCAGGGGCTGCTTCCCTGGAGCTGGGGCTGCCGGCGGGAGCCCAGACACGCAGGGGCAGACCCCACCACCTGCACACGTCTCTGCCGGGGAGCAGAGCGCTAGGGACATGACGTCTGTCAGGCACCTTCTGGGCGCCCACGGAGTCAGCCTCCGGGAGTGTGGGGCTGCAGACCACAGCCAGGGGACCTGGGAGCCTTGTGCTCTCCGTGCGGCGCTGAGTCTGGGCGGCCAAGCACCCGCTGGAGGAGCCCTGCACTTGCCCTCCCCTCCCCTCTACGAGAGGCCTCCCTGCTGGAGGGCTTGGCGGTGTGCAAGCCACCGGCTCCTAAGCCTTCCCCAAGGACGCCCGGGGCCTAGATGCAAAGGCAAGGCAGGAGTGGAGCTGAGGCCAGGAAGGCGCCAGTGGCCTCTCCCAGCATCGCACAGCCTGCTCCTTCCCGGGCAGCAAGCCTAGCAGCGAGGCAAGCCTGGGCAAGTCTCGCCCAGGGCAGAGCAGCCTCGCGCAAGGCACTTGACTAGATCCGGCCTCGGAGCAGAGCTGGAGCTCTGCCGTCCTGGAGGCACACTCGGCTCGGCCCAAGCAGGGATTGCAGCTGCACGCGGCTTGGCTCCCTCGACTCTTCCCAAGGAGGCTCGCTTCCAAGCGGACTGTGCACTTGGCTTCCAGGCAGGGACGCCCCGCGCCTCCTGCAGGTCTTGGCACAGGGGCTGCTTCCCCTGAGCGGAGGCTGTGGGCGGCAGCCCAGACACGCAGGGGCAGGCCCCAACCACCTGCACACGTCTCTGCTGGTGGGGAGCGCACTAGGGAAATGACGTCTGTCAGGCACCTTCTGGGCGCTCACGGAGTCAGCCTCCGGGTGTGTGGGGCTGCAGACCACAGCCAGGGGCCCTGGGAAGCCTGGTGCTCTCCGTGCTGTGCTGAGTCTGGGCGGCCAAGCGAGCGCTGGAGGAGCCCTGCACTTGCCATTGCCTTCCCTATGACAGAGCTCTCACGGCTGGAGGGCTTGGCAGCGTGCAACCCACCGGCCCCTCAGCCCTCCGCAAGGACGCCTGGGGACTAGGTGCAAAGGCAAGGCAGGAGTGGAGCTGAGGCCAGGAAGGCGCCAGGAGCGTCTGCCTGTCTGGCGCAGCCTGCTCCTTCCCGGGCAGGAAGCCTAGCAGCGAGGCACGTCTGGGCAAGGCTCGCCCAGGGCAGAGCAGCCTCACGCCAGCAACTCTGCCAGATCGGGCCTCTGAGCAGAGCTGGAGCTCTGCCGTACTGGAGGCTCACTGGGCTCCGCCCAAGGAGTGAGTGCAGACGCACGCAGCTGGGCTGCCTCCTCTTCTCCCGAGGAGGCTCGCTTCCCGCATGCTGTGCACTAGGCTTCCAGGCGGGGGCGCCCCGCGCCTCCTACAGGTCTTGGCTCAGGGGCTGCTTCCCTGGAGCTGGGGCTGCCGGCGGGAGCCCAGACACGCAGGGGCAGGCCCCACCACCTGCACACGTCTCTGCCGGGGAGCAGAGCGCTAGGGACATGACGTCTGTCAGGCACCTTCTGGGCGCCCACGGAGTCAGCCTCCGGGAGTGTGGGGCTGCAGACCACAGCCAGGGGACCTGGGAGCCTTGTGCTCTCCGTGCGGTGCTGAGTCTGGGCGGCCAAGCACCCGCTGGAGGAGCCCTGCACTTGCCCTCCCCTCCCCTCTACGAGAGGCCTCCCTGCTGGAGGGCTTGGCGGTGTGCAAGCCACCGGCTCCTAAGCCTTCCCCAAGGACGCCCGGGGCCTAGATGCAAAGGCAAGGCAGGAGTGGAGCTGAGGCCAGGAAGGCGCCAGTGGCCTCTCCCAGCATCGCACAGCCTGCTCCTTCCCGGGCAGCAAGCCTAGCAGCGAGGCAAGCCTGGGCAAGTCTCGCCCAGGGCAGAGCAGCCTCGCGCAAGGCACTTGACTAGATCCGGCCTCGGAGCAGAGCTGGAGCTCTGCCGTCCTGGAGGCACACTCGGCTCGGCCCAAGCAGGGATTGCAGCTGCACGCGGCTTGGCTCCCTCGACTCTTCCCAAGGAGGCTCGCTTCCAAGCGGACTGTGCACTTGGCTTCCAGGCAGGGACGCCCCGCGCCTCCTGCAGGTCTTGGCACAGGGGCTGCTTCCCCTGAGCGGAGGCTGTGGGCGGCAGCCCAGACACGCAGGGGCAGGCCCCAACCACCTGCACACGTCTCTGCTGGTGGGGAGCGCACTAGGGAAATGACGTCTGTCAGGCACCTTCTGGGCGCTCACGGAGTCAGCCTCCGGGTGTGTGGGGCTGCATACCACAGCCAGGGTCCCTGGGAAGCCTGGTGCTCTCCGTGCTGTGCTGAGTCTGGGCGGCCAAGCGAGCGCTGGAGGAGCCCTGCACTTGCCATTCCCTTCCCTATGACAGAGCTCTCACGGCTGGAGGGCTTGGCAGCGTGCAACCCACCGGCCCCTAAGCCCTCCGCAAGGACGCCTGGGGACTAGGTGCAAAGGCAAGGCAGGAGTGGAGCTGAGGCCAGGAAGGCGCCAGGAGCGTCTGCCTGTCTGGCGCAGCCTGCTCCTTCCCGGGCAGGAAGCCTAGCAGCGAGGCACGTCTGGGCAAGGCTCGCCCAGGGCAGAGCAGCCTCACGCCAGCAACTCTGCCAGATCGGGCCTCTGAGCAGAGCTGGAGCTCTGCCGTACTGGAGGCTCACTGGGCTCCGCCCAAGGAGTGAGTGCAGACGCACGCAGCTGGGCTGCCTCCTCTTCTCCCGAGGAGGCTCGCTTCCCGCCTGCTGTGCACTAGGCTTCCAGGCGGGGGCGCCCCGCGCCTCCTACAGGTCTTGGCTCAGGGGCTGCTTCCCTGGAGCTGGGGCTGCCGGCGGGAGCCCAGACACGCAGGGGCAGGCCCCACCACCTGCACACGTCTCTGCTGGGGAGCAGAGCGCTAGGGACATGACGTCTGTCAGGCACCTTCTGGGCGCCCACGGAGTCAGCCTCTGGGAGTGTGGGGCTGCAGACCACAGCCAGGGGACCTGGGAGCCTTGTGCTCTCCGTGCGGCGCTGAGTCTGGGCGGCCAAGCACCCGCTGGAGGAGCCCTGCACTTGCCCTCCCCTCCCCACTACGAGAGGCCTCCCTGCTGGAGGGCTTGGCGGTGTGCAAGCCACCGGCTCCTAAGCCTTCCCCAAGGACGCCCGGGGCATAGATGCAAAGGCAAGGCAGGAGTGGAGCTGAGGCCAGGAAGCCGCCAGTGGCCTCTCCCAGCATCGCACAGCCTGCTCCTTCCCGGGCAGCAAGCCTAGCAGCGAGGCAAGCCTGGGCAAGTCTCGCCCAGGGCAGAGCAGCCTCGCGCAAGGCACTTGACTAGATCCGGCCTCGGAGCAGAGCTGGAGCTCTGCCGTCCTGGAGGCACACTCAGCTCGGCCCAAGCAGGGATTGCAGCTGCACGCGTCTTGGCTCCCTCGACTCTTCCCAAGGAGGCTCGCTTCCAAGCGGACTGTGCACTTGGCTTCCAGGCAGGGACGCCCCGCGCCTCCTGCAGGTCTTGGCACAGGGGCTGCTTCCCCTGAGCGGAGGCTGTGGGCGTCAGCCCAGACACCCAGGGGCAGGCCCCAACCACCTGCACACGTCTCTGCTGGTGGGAAGAGCACTAGGGAAATGACGTCTGTCAGGCACCTTCTGGGCGCTCACGGAGTCAGCCTCTGGGTGTGTTGGGCTGCAGACCACAGCCAGGGGCCCTGGGAAGCCTGGTGCTCTCCGTGCTGTGCTGAGTCTGGGCGGCCAAGCGAGCGCTGGAGGAGCCCTGCACTTGCCATTCCCTTCCCTATGACAGAGCTCTCACGGCTGGAGGGCTTGGCAGCGTGCAACCCACCGGCCCCTCAGCCCTCCGCAAGGACGCCTGGGGACTAGGTGCAAAGGCAAGGCAGGAGTGGAGCTGAGGCCAGGAAGGCGCCAGGAGCGTCTGCCTGTCTGGCGCAGCCTGCTCCTTCCCGGGCAGGAAGCCTAGCAGCGAGGCACGTCTGGGCAAGGCTCGCCCAGGGCAGAGCAGCCTCACGCCAGCAACTCTGCCAGATCGGGCCTCTGAGCAGAGCTGGAGCTCTGCCGTACTGGAGGCTCACTGGGCTCCGCCCAAGGAGTGAGTGCAGACGCACGCAGCTGGGCTGCCTCCTCTTCTCCCGAGGAGGCTCGCTTCCCGCATGCTGTGCACTAGGCTTCCAGGCGGGGGCGCCCCGCGCCTCCTACAGGTCTTGGCTCAGGGGCTGCTTCCCTGGAGCTGGGGCTGCCGGCGGGAGCCCAGACACGCAGGGGCAGGCCCCACCACCTGCACACGTCTCTGCTGGGGAGCAGAGCGCTAGGGACATGACGTCTGTCAGGCACCTTCTGGGCGCCCACGGAGTCAGCCTCCGGGAGTGTGGGGCTGCAGACCACATCCAGGGGACCTGGGAGCCTTGTGCTCTCCGTGCGGCGCTGAGTCTGGGCGGCCAAGCACCCGCTGGAGGAGCCCTGCACTTGCCCTCCCCTCCCCACTATGAGAGGCCTCCCTGCTGGAGGGCTTGGCAGTGTGCAAGCCACCGGCTCCTAAGCCTTCCCCAAGGACGCCCGGGGCCTAGATGCAAAGGCAAGGCAGGAGTGGAGCTGAGGCCAGGAAGGCGCCAGTGGCCTCTCCCAGCATCGCACAGCCTGCTCCTTCCCGGGCAGCAAGCCTAGCAGCGAGGCAAGCCTGGGCAAGTCTCGCCCAGGGCAGAGCAGCCTCGCGCAAGGCACTTGACTAGATCCGGCCTCGGAACAGAGCTGGAGCTCTGCCGTCCTGGAGGCACACTCGGCTCGGCCCAAGCAGGGATTGCAGCTGCACGCGGCTTGGCTCCCTCGACTCTTCCCAAGGAGGCTCGCTTCCAAGCGGACTGTGCACTTGGCTTCCAGGCAGGGACGCCCCGCGCCTCCTGCAGGTCTTGGCACAGGGGCTGCTTCCCCTGAGCGGAGGCTGTGGGCGGCAGCCCAGACACGCAGGGGCAGGCCCCAACCACCTGCACACGTCTCTGCTGGTGGGGAGCGCACTAGGGAAATGACGTCTGTCAGGCACCTTCTGGGCGCTCACGGAGTCAGCCTCCGGGTGTGTGGGGCTGCAGACCACAGCCAGGGGCCCTGGGAAGCCTGGTGCTCTCCGTGCTGCGCTGAGTCTGGGCGGCCAAGCGAGCGCTGGAGGAGCCCTGCACTTGCCATTGCCTTCCCTATGACAGAGCTCTCACGGCTGGAGGGCTTGGCAGCGTGCAACCCACCGGCCCCTCAGCCCTCCGCAAGGACGCCTGGGGACTAGGTGCAAAGGCAAGGCAGGAGTGGAGCTGAGGCCAGGAAGGCGCCAGGAGCGTCTGCCTGTCTGGCGCAGCCTGCTCCTTCCCGGGCAGGAAGCCTAGCAGCGAGGCACGTCTGGGCAAGGCTCGCCCAGGGCAGAGCAGCCTCACGCCAGCAACTCTGCCAGATCGGGCCTCTGAGCAGAGCTGGAGCTCTGCCGTACTGGAGGCTCACTGGGCTCCGCCCAAGGAGTGAGTGCAGACGCACGCAGCTGGGCTGCCTCCTCTTCTCCCGAGGAGGCTCGCTTCCCGCCTGCTGTGCACTAGGCTTCCAGGCGGGGGCGCCCCGCGCCTCCTACAGGTCTTGGCTCAGGGGCTGCTTCCCTGGAGCTGGGGCTGCCGGCGGGAGCCCAGACACGCAGGGGCAGACCCCACCACCTGCACACGTCTCTGCCGGGGAGCAGAGCGCTAGGGACATGACGTCTGTCAGGCACCTTCTTGGCGCCCACGGAGTCAGCCTCCGGGAGTGTGGGGCTGCAGACCACAGCCAGGGGACCTGGGAGCCTTGTGCTCTCCGTGCGGCGCTGAGTCTGGGCGGCCAAGCACCCGCTGGAGGAGCCCTGCACTTGCCCTCCCCTCCCCTCTACGAGAGGCCTCCCTGCTGGAGGGCTTGGCGGTGTGCAAGCCACCGGCTCCTAAGCCTTCCCCAAGGACGCCCGGGGCCTAGATGCAAAGGCAAGGCAGGAGTGGAGCTGAGGCCAGGAAGGCGCCAGTGGCCTCTCCCAGCATCGCACAGCCTGCTCCTTCCCGGGCAGCAAGCCTAGCAGCGAGGCAAGCCTGGGCAAGTCTCGCCCAGGGCAGAGCAGCCTCGCGCAAGGCACTTGACTAGATCCGGCCTCGGAGCAGAGCTGGAGCTCTGCCGTCCTGGAGGCACACTCGGCTCGGCCCAAGCAGGGATTGCAGCTGCACGCGGCTTGGCTCCCTCGACTCTTCCCAAGGAGGCTCGCTTCCAAGCGGACTGTGCACTTGGCTTCCAGGCAGGGACGCCCCGCGCCTCCTGCAGGTCTTGGCACAGGGGCTGCTTCCCCTGAGCGGAGGCTGTGGGCGGCAGCCCAGACACCCAGGGGCAGGCCCCAACCACCTGCACACGTCTCTGCTGGTGGGGAGAGCACTAGGGAAATGACGTCTGTCAGGCACCTTCTGGGCGCTCACGGAGTCAGCCTCCGGGTGTGTGGGGCTGCAGACCACAGCCAGGGGCCCTGGGAAGCCTGGTGCTCTCCGTGCTGTGCTGAGTCTGGGCGGCCAAGCGAGCGCTGGAGGAGCCCTGCACTTGCCATTCCCTTCCCTATGACAGAGCTCTCACGGCTGGAGGGCTTGGCAGCGTGCAACCCACCGGCCCCTAAGCCCTCCGCAAGGACGCCTGGGGACTAGGTGCAAAGGCAAGGCAGGAGTGGAGCTGAGGCCAGGAAGGCGCCAGGAGCGTCTGCCTGTCTGGCGCAGCCTGCTCCTTCCCGGGCAGGAAGCCTAGCAGCGAGGCACGTCTGGGCAAGGCTCGCCCAGGGCAGAGCAGCCTCACGCCAGCAACTCTGCCAGATCGGGCCTCTGAGCAGAGCTGGAGCTCTGCCGTACTGGAGGCTCACTGGGCTCCGCCCAAGGAGTGAGTGCAGACGCACGCAGCTGGGCTGCCTCCTCTTCTCCCGAGGAGGCTCGCTTCCCGCATGCTGTGCACTAGGCTTCCAGGCGGGGGCGCCCCGCGCCTCCTACAGGTCTTGGCTCAGGGGCTGCTTCCCTGGAGCTGGGGCTGCCGGCGGGAGCCCAGACACGCAGGGGCAGGCCCCACCACCTGCACACGTCTCTGCTGGGGAGCAGAGCGCTAGGGACATGACGTCTGTCAGGCACCTTCTGGGCGCCCACGGAGTCAGCCTCCGGGAGTGTGGGGCTGCAGACCACAGCCAGGGGACCTGGGAGCCTTGTGCTCTCCGTGCGGCGCTGAGTCTGGGCGGCCAAGCACCCGCTGGAGGAGCCCTGCACTTGCCCTCCCCTCCCCTCTACGAGAGGCCTCCCTGCTGGAGGGCTTGGCGGTGTGCAAGCCACCGGCTCCTAAGCCTTCCCCAAGGACGCCCGGGGCCTAGATGCAAAGGCAAGGCAGGAGTGGAGCTGAGGCCAGGAAGGCGCCAGTGGCCTCTCCCAGCATCGCACAGCCTGCTCCTTCCCGGGCAGCAAGCCTAGCAGCGAGGCAAGCCTGGGCAAGTCTCGCCCAGGGCAGAGCAGCCTCGCGCAAGGCACTTGACTAGATCCGGCCTCGGAACAGAGCTGGAGCTCTGCCGTCCTGGAGGCACACTCGGCTCGGCCCAAGCAGGGATTGCAGCTGCACGCGGCTTGGCTCCCTCGACTCTTCCCAAGGAGGCTCGCTTCCAAGCGGACTGTGCACTTGGCTTCCAGGCAGGGACGCCCCGCGCCTCCTGCAGGTCTTGGCACAGGGGCTGCTTCCCCTGAGCGGAGGCTGTGGGCGGCAGCCCAGACACGCAGGGGCAGGCCCCAACCACCTGCACACGTCTCTGCTGGTGGGGAGCGCACTAGGGAAATGACGTCTGTCAGGCACCTTCTGGGCGCTCAAGGAGTCAGCCTCCGGGTGTGTGGGGCTGCAGACCACAGCCAGGGGCCCTGGGAAGCCTGGTGCTCTCCGTGCTGCGCTGAGTCTGGGCGGCCAAGCGAGCGCTGGAGGAGCCCTGCACTTGCCATTGCCTTCCCTATGACAGAGCTCTCACGGCTGGAGGGCTTGGCAGCGTGCAACCCACCGGCCCCTCAGCCCTCCGCAAGGACGCCTGGGGACTAGGTGCAAAGGCAAGGCAGGAGTGGAGCTGAGGCCAGGAAGGCGCCAGGAGCGTCTGCCTGTCTGGCGCAGCCTGCTCCTTCCCGGGCAGGAAGCCTAGCAGCGAGGCACGTCTGGGCAAGGCTCGCCCAGGGCAGAGCAGCCTCACGCCAGCAACTCTGCCAGATCGGGCCTCTGAGCAGAGCTGGAGCTCTGCCGTACTGGAGGCTCACTGGGCTCCGCCCAAGGATTGAGTGCAGACGCACGCAGCTGGGCTGCCTCCTCTTCTCCCGAGGAGGCTCGCTTCCCGCCTGCTGTGCACTAGGCTTCCAGGCGGGGGCGCCCCGCGCCTCCTACAGGTCTTGGCTCAGGGGCTGCTTCCCTGGAGCTGGGGCTGCCGGCGGGAGCCCAGACACGCAGGGGCAGACCCCACCACCTGCACACGTCTCTGCCGGGGAGCAGAGCGCTAGGGACATGACGTCTGTCAGGCACCTTCTGGGCGCCCACGGAGTCAGCCTCCGGGAGTGTGGGGCTGCAGACCACAGCCAGGGGACCTGGGAGCCTTGTGCTCTCCGTGCGGCGCTGAGTCTGGGCGGCCAAGCACCCGCTGGAGGAGCCCTGCACTTGCCCTCCCCTCCCCTCTACGAGAGGCCTCCCTGCTGGAGGGCTTGGCGGTGTGCAAGCCACCGGCTCCTAAGCCTTCCCCAAGGACGCCCGGGGCCTAGATGCAAAGGCAAGGCAGGAGTGGAGCTGAGGCCAGGAAGGCGCCAGTGGCCTCTCCCAGCATCGCACAGCCTGCTCCTTCCCGGGCAGCAAGCCTAGCAGCGAGGCAAGCCTGGGCAAGTCTCGCCCAGGGCAGAGCAGCCTCGCGCAAGGCACTTGACTAGATCCGGCCTCGGAGCAGAGCTGGAGCTCTGCCGTCCTGGAGGCACACTCGGCTCGGCCCAAGCAGGGATTGCAGCTGCACGCGGCTTGGCTCCCTCGACTCTTCCCAAGGAGGCTCGCTTCCAAGCGGACTGTGCACTTGGCTTCCAGGCAGGGACGCCCCGCGCCTCCTGCAGGTCTTGGCACAGGGGCTGCTTCCCCTGAGCGGAGGCTGTGGGCGGCAGCCCAGACACGCAGGGGCAGGCCCCAACCACCTGCACACGTCTCTGCTGGTGGGGAGCGCACTAGGGAAATGACGTCTGTCAGGCACCTTCTGGGCGCTCACGGAGTCAGCCTCCGGGTGTGTGGGGCTGCAGACCACAGCCAGGGGCCCTGGGAAGCCTGGTGCTCTCCGTGCTGTGCTGAGTCTGGGCGGCCAAGCGAGCGCTGGAGGAGCCCTGCACTTGCCATTGCCTTCCCTATGACAGAGCTCTCACGGCTGGAGGGCTTGGCAGCGTGCAACCCACCGGCCCCTCAGCCCTCCGCAAGGACGCCTGGGGACTAGGTGCAAAGGCAAGGCAGGAGTGGAGCTGAGGCCAGGAAGGCGCCAGGAGCGTCTGCCTGTCTGGCGCAGCCTGCTCCTTCCCGGGCAGGAAGCCTAGCAGCGAGGCACGTCTGGGCAAGGCTCGCCCAGGGCAGAGCAGCCTCACGCCAGCAACTCTGCCAGATCGGGCCTCTGAGCAGAGCTGGAGCTCTGCCGTACTGGAGGCTCACTGGGCTCCGCCCAAGGAGTGAGTGCAGACGCACGCAGCTGGGCTGCCTCCTCTTCTCCCGAGGAGGCTCGCTTCCCGCATGCTGTGCACTAGGCTTCCAGGCGGGGGCGCCCCGCGCCTCCTACAGGTCTTGGCTCAGGGGCTGCTTCCCTGGAGCTGGGGCTGCCGGCGGGAGCCCAGACACGCAGGGGCAGGCCCCACCACCTGCACACGTCTCTGCCAGGGAGCAGAGCGCTAGGGACATGACGTCTGTCAGGCACCTTCTGGGCGCCCACGGAGTCAGCCTCCGGGAGTGTGGGGCTGCAGACCACAGCCAGGGGACCTGGGAGCCTTGTGCTCTCCGTGCGGCGCTGAGTCTGGGCGGCCAAGCACCCGCTGGAGGAGCCCTGCACTTGCCCTCCCCTCCCCACTACGAGAGGCCTCCCTGCTGGAGGGCTTGGCGGTGTGCAAGCCACCGGCTCCTAAGCCTTCCCCAAGGACGCCCGGGGCCTAGATGCAAAGGCAAGGCAGGAGTGGAGCTGAGGCCAGGAAGGCGCCAGTGGCCTCTCCCAGCATCGCACAGCCTGCTCCTTCCCGGGCAGCAAGCCTAGCAGCGAGGCAAGCCTGGGCAAGTCTCGCCCAGGGCAGAGCAGCCTCGCGCAAGGCACTTGACTAGATCCGGCCTCGGAGCAGAGCTGGAGCTCTGCCGTCCTGGAGGCACACTCGGCTTGGCCCAAGCAGGGATTGCAGCTGCACGCGGCTTGGCTCCCTCGACTCTTCCCAAGGAGGCTCGCTTCCAAGCGGACTGTGCACTTGGCTTCCAGGCAGGGACGCCCCGCGCCTCCTGCAGGTCTTGGCACAGGGGCTGCTTCCCCTGAGCGGAGGCTGTGGGCGGCAGCCCAGACACGCAGGGGCAGGCCCCAACCACCTGCACACGTCTCTGCTGGTGGGGAGAGCACTAGGGAAATGACGTCTGTCAGGCACCTTCTGGGCGCTCACGGAGTCAGCCTCCGGGTGTGTGGGGCTGCAGACCACAGCCAGGGGCCCTGGGAAGCCTGGTGCTCTCCGTGCTGTGCTGAGTCTGGGCGGCCAAGCGAGCGCTGGAGGAGCCCTGCACTTGCCATTGCCTTCCCTATGACAGAGCTCTCACGGCTGGAGGGCTTGGCAGCGTGCAACCCACCGGCCCCTCAGCCCTCCGCAAGGACGCCTGGGGACTAGGTGCAAAGGCAAGGCAGGAGTGGAGCTGAGGCCAGGAAGGCGCCAGGAGCGTCTGCCTGTCTGGCGCAGCCTGCTCCTTCCCGGGCAGGAAGCCTAGCAGCGAGGCACGTCTGGGCAAGGCTCGCCCAGGGCAGAGCAGCCTCACGCCAGCAACTCTGCCAGATCGGGCCTCTGAGCAGAGCTGGAGCTCTGCCGTACTGGAGGCTCACTGGGCTCCGCCCAAGGAGTGAGTGCAGACGCACGCAGCTGGGCTGCCTCCTCTTCTCCCGAGGAGGCTCGCTTCCCGCATGCTGTGCACTAGGCTTCCAGGCGGGGGCGCCCCGCGCCTCCTACAAGTCTTGGCTCAGGGGCTGCTTCCCTGGAGCTGGGGCTGCCGGCGGGAGCCCAGACACGCAGGGGCAGGCCCCACCACCTGCACACGTCTCTGCTGGGGAGCAGAGCGCTAGGGACATGACGTCTGTCAGGCACCTTCTGGGCGCCCACGGAGTCAGCCTCCGGGAGTGTGGGGCTGCAGACCACAGCCAGGGGACCTGGGAGCCTTGTGCTCTCCGTGCGGCGCTGAGTCTGGGCGGCCAAGCACCCGCTGGAGGAGCCCTGCACTTGCCCTCCCCTCCCCTCTACGAGAGGCCTCCCTGCTGGAGGGCTTGGCGGTGTGCAAGCCACCGGCTCCTAAGCCTTCCCCAAGGACGCCCGGGGCCTAGATGCAAAGGCAAGGCAGGAGTGGAGCTGAGGCCAGGAAGGCGCCAGTGGCCTCTCCCAGCATCGCACAGCCTGCTCCTTCCCGGGCAGCAAGCCTAGCAGCGAGGCAAGCCTGGGCAAGTCTCGCCCAGGGCAGAGCAGCCTCGCGCAAGGCACTTGACTAGATCCGGCCTCGGAGCAGAGCTGGAGCTCTGCCGTCCTGGAGGCACACTCGGCTCGGCCCAAGCAGGGATTGCAGCTGCACGCGGCTTGGCTCCCTCGACTCTTCCCAAGGAGGCTTGCTTCCAAGCGGACTGTGCACTTGGCTTCCAGGCAGGGACGCCCCGCGCCTCCTGCAGGTCTTGGCACAGGGGCTGCTTCCCCTGAGCGGAGGCTGTGGGCGGCAGCCCAGACACCCAGGGGCAGGCCCCAACCACCTGCACACGTCTCTGCTGGTGGGGAGAGCACTAGGGAAATGACGTCTGTCAGGCACCTTCTGGGCGCTCACGGAGTCAGCCTCCGGGTGTGTGGGGCTGCAGACCACAGCCAGGGGCCCTGGGAAGCCTGGTGCTCTCCGTGCTGTGCTGAGTCTGGGCGGCCAAGCGAGCGCTGGAGGAGCCCTGCACTTGCCATTCCCTTCCCTATGACAGAGCTCTCACGGCTGGAGGGCTTGGCAGCGTGCAACCCACCGGCCCCTAAGCCCTCCGCAAGGACGCCTGGGGACTAGGTGCAAAGGCAAGGCAGGAGTGGAGCTGAGGCCAGGAAGGCGCCAGGAGCGTCTGCCTGTCTGGCGCAGCCTGCTCCTTCCCGGGCAGGAAGCCTAGCAGCGAGGCACGTCTGGGCAAGGCTCGCCCAGGGCAGAGCAGCCTCACGCCAGCAACTCTGCCAGATCGGGCCTCTGAGCAGAGCTGGAGCTCTGCCGTACTGGAGGCTCACTGGGCTCCGCCCAAGGAGTGAGTGCAGACGCACGCAGCTGGGCTGCCTCCTCTTCTCCCGAGGAGGCTCGCTTCCCGCATGCTGTGCACTAGGCTTCCAGGCGGGGGCGCCCCGCGCCTCCTACAGGTCTTGGCTCAGGGGCTGCTTCCCTGGAGCTGGGGCTGCCGGCGGGAGCCCAGACACGCAGGGGCAGGCCCCACCACCTGCACACGTCTCTGCCAGGGAGCAGAGCGCTAGGGACATGACGTCTGTCAGGCACCTTCTGGGCGCCCACGGAGTCAGCCTCCGGGAGTGTGGGGCTGCAGACCACAGCCAGGGGACCTGGGAGCCTTGTGCTCTCCGTGCGGCGCTGAGTCTGGGCGGCCAAGCACCCGCTGGAGGAGCCCTGCACTTGCCCTCCCCTCCCCTCTACGAGAGGCCTCCCTGCTGGAGGGCTTGGCGGTGTGCAAGCCACCGGCTCCTAAGCCTTCCCCAAGGACGCCCGGGGCCTAGATGCAAAGGCAAGGCAGGAGTGGAGCTGAGGCCAGGAAGGCGCCAGTGGCCTCTCCCAGCATCGCACAGCCTGCTCCTTCCCGGGCAGCAAGCCTAGCAGCGAGGCAAGCCTGGGCAAGTCTCGCCCAGGGCAGAGCAGCCTCGCGCAAGGCACTTGACTAGATCCGGCCTCGGAGCAGAGCTGGAGCTCTGCCGTCCTGGAGGCACACTCGGCTCGGCCCAAGCAGGGATTGCAGCTGCACGCGGCTTGGCTCCCTCGACTCTTCCCAAGGAGGCTCGCTTCCAAGCGGACTGTGCACTTGGCTTCCAGGCAGGGACGCCCCGCGCCTCCTGCAGGTCTTGGCACAGGGGCTGCTTCCCCTGAGCGGAGGCTGTGGGCGGCAGCCCAGACACGCAGGGGCAGGCCCCAACCACCTGCACACGTCTCTGCTGGTGGGGAGAGCACTAGGGAAATGACGTCTGTCAGGCACCTTCTGGGCGCTCACGGAGTCAGCCTCCGGGTGTGTGGGGCTGCAGACCACAGCCAGGGGCCCTGGGAAGCCTGGTGCTCTCCGTGCTGTGCTGAGTCTGGGCGGCCAAGCGAGCGCTGGAGGAGCCCTGCACTTGCCATTGCCTTCCCTATGACAGAGCTCTCACGGCTGGAGGGCTTGGCAGCGTGCAACCCACCGGCCCCTCAGCCCTCCGCAAGGACGCCTGGGGACTAGGTGCAAAGGCAAGGCAGGAGTGGAGCTGAGGCCAGGAAGGCGCCAGGAGCGTCTGCCTGTCTGGCGCAGCCTGCTCCTTCCCGGGCAGGAAGCCTAGCAGCGAGGCACGTCTGGGCAAGGCTCGCCCAGGGCAGAGCAGCCTCACGCCAGCAACTCTGCCAGATCGGGCCTCTGAGCAGAGCTGGAGCTCTGCCGTACTGGAGGCTCACTGGGCTCCGCCCAAGGAGTGAGTGCAGACGCACGCAGCTGGGCTGCCTCCTCTTCTCCCGAGGAGGCTCGCTTCCCGCATGCTGTGCACTAGGCTTCCAGGCGGGGGCGCCCCGCGCCTCCTACAAGTCTTGGCTCAGGGGCTGCTTCCCTGGAGCTGGGGCTGCCGGCGGGAGCCCAGACACGCAGGGGCAGGCCCCACCACCTGCACACGTCTCTGCTGGGGAGCAGAGCGCTAGGGACATGACGTCTGTCAGGCACCTTCTGGGCGCCCACGGAGTCAGCCTCCGGGAGTGTGGGGCTGCAGACCACAGCCAGGGGACCTGGGAGCCTTGTGCTCTCCGTGCGGCGCTGAGTCTGGGCGGCCAAGCACCCGCTGGAGGAGCCCTGCACTTGCCCTCCCCTCCCCTCTACGAGAGGCCTCCCTGCTGGAGGGCTTGGCGGTGTGCAAGCCACCGGCTCCTAAGCCTTCCCCAAGGACGCCCGGGGCCTAGATGCAAAGGCAAGGCAGGAGTGGAGCTGAGGCCAGGAAGGCGCCAGTGGCCTCTCCCAGCATCGCACAGCCTGCTCCTTCCCGGGCAGCAAGCCTAGCAGCGAGGCAAGCCTGGGCAAGTCTCGCCCAGGGCAGAGCAGCCTCGCGCAAGGCACTTGACTAGATCCGGCCTCGGAGCAGAGCTGGAGCTCTGCCGTCCTGGAGGCACACTCGGCTCGGCCCAAGCAGGGATTGCAGCTGCACGCGGCTTGGCTCCCTCGACTCTTCCCAAGGAGGCTCGCTTCCAAGCGGACTGTGCACTTGGCTTCCAGGCAGGGACGCCCCGCGCCTCCTGCAGGTCTCGGCACAGGGGCTGCTTCCCCTGAGCGGAGGCTGTGGGCGGCAGCCCAGACACCCAGGGGCAGGCCCCAACCACCTGCACACGTCTCTGCTGGTGGGGAGAGCACTAGGGAAATGACGTCTGTCAGGCACCTTCTGGGCGCTCACGGAGTCAGCCTCCGGGTGTGTGGGGCTGCAGACCACAGCCAGGGGCCCTGGGAAGCCTGGTGCTCTCCGTGCTGTGCTGAGTCTGGGCGGCCAAGCGAGCGCTGGAGGAGCCCTGCACTTGCCATTCCCTTCCCTATGACAGAGCTCTCACGGCTGGAGGGCTTGGCAGCGTGCAACCCACCGGCCCCTAAGCCCTCCGCAAGGACGCCTGGGGACTAGGTGCAAAGGCAAGGCAGGAGTGGAGCTGAGGCCAGGAAGGCGCCAGGAGCGTCTGCCTGTCTGGCGCAGCCTGCTCCTTCCCGGGCAGGAAGCCTAGCAGCGAGGCACGTCTGGGCAAGGCTCGCCCAGGGCAGAGCAGCCTCACGCCAGCAACTCTGCCAGATCGGGCCTCTGAGCAGAGCTGGAGCTCTGCCGTACTGGAGGCTCACTGGGCTCCGCCCAAGGAGTGAGTGCAGACGCACGCAGCTGGGCTGCCTCCTCTTCTCCCGAGGAGGCTCGCTTCCCGCATGCTGTGCACTAGGCTTCCAGGCGGGGGCGCCCCGCGCCTCCTACAGGTCTTGGCTCAGGGGCTGCTTCCCTGGAGCTGGGGCTGCCGGCGGGAGCCCAGACACGCAGGGGCAGGCCCCACCACCTGCACACGTCTCTGCCGGGGAGCAGAGCGCTAGGGACATGACGTCTGTCAGGCACCTTCTGGGCGCCCACGGAGTCAGCCTCCGGGAGTGTGGGGCTGCAGACCACAGCCAGGGGACCTGGGAGCCTTGTGCTCTCCGTGCGGCGCTGAGTCTGGGCGGCCAAGCACCCGCTGGAGGAGCCCTGCACTTGCCCTCCCCTCCCCACTACGAGAGGCCTCCCTGCTGGAGGGCTTGGCGGTGTGCAAGCCACCGGCTCCTAAGCCTTCCCCAAGGACGCCCGGGGCCTAGATGCAAAGGCAAGGCAGGAGTGGAGCTGAGGCCAGGAAGGCGCCAGTGGCCTCTCCCAGCATCGCACAGCCTGCTCCTTCCCGGGCAGCAAGCCTAGCAGCGAGGCAAGCCTGGGCAAGTCTCGCCCAGGGCAGAGCAGCCTCGCGCAAGGCACTTGACTAGATCCGGCCTCGGCCTCGGAGCAGAGCTGGAGCTCTGCCGTCCTGGAGGCACTCGGCTTGGCCCAAGCAGGGATTTGCAGCTGCACGCGGCTTGGCTCCCTCGACTCTTCCCAAGGAGGCTCGCTTCCAAGCGGACTGTGCACTTGGCTTCCAGGCAGGGACGCCCCGCGCCTCCTGCAGGTCTTGGCACAGGGGCTGCTTCCCCTGAGCGGAGGCTGTGGGCGGCAGCCCAGACACGCAGGGGCAGGCCCCAACCACCTGCACACGTCTCTGCTGGTGGGGAGAGCACTAGGGAAATGACGTCTGTCAGGCACCTTCTGGGCGCTCACGGAGTCAGCCTCCGGGTGTGTGGGGCTGCAGACCACAGCCAGGGGCCCTGGGAAGCCTGGTGCTCTCCGTGCTGTGCTGAGTCTGGGCGGCCAAGCGAGCGCTGGAGGAGCCCTGCACTTGCCATTGCCTTCCCTATGACAGAGCTCTCACGGCTGGAGGGCTTGGCAGCGTGCAACCCACCGGCCCCTCAGCCCTCCGCAAGGACGCCTGGGGACTAGGTGCAAAGGCAAGGCAGGAGTGGAGCTGAGGCCAGGAAGGCGCCAGGAGCGTCTGCCTGTCTGGCGCAGCCTGCTCCTTCCCGGGCAGGAAGCCTAGCAGCGAGGCACGTCTGGGCAAGGCTCGCCCAGGGCAGAGCAGCCTCACGCCAGCAACTCTGCCAGATCGGGCCTCTGAGCAGAGCTGGAGCTCTGCCGTACTGGAGGCTCACTGGGCTCCGCCCAAGGAGTGAGTGCAGACGCACGCAGCTGGGCTGCCTCCTCTTCTCCCGAGGAGGCTCGCTTCCCGCATGCTGTGCACTAGGCTTCCAGGCGGGGGCGCCCCGCGCCTCCTACAAGTCTTGGCTCAGGGGCTGCTTCCCTGGAGCTGGGGCTGCCGGCGGGAGCCCAGACACGCAGGGGCAGGCCCCACCACCTGCACACGTCTCTGCTGGGGAGCAGAGCGCTAGGGACATGACGTCTGTCAGGCACCTTCTGGGCGCCCACGGAGTCAGCCTCTGGGAGTGTGGGGCTGCAGACCACAGCCAGGGGACCTGGGAGCCTTGTGCTCTCCGTGCGGCGCTGAGTCTGGGCGGCCAAGCACCCGCTGGAGGAGCCCTGCACTTGCCCTCCCCTCCCCTCTACGAGAGGCCTCCCTGCTGGAGGGCTTGGCGGTGTGCAAGCCACCGGCTCCTAAGCCTTCCCAAGGACGCCCGGGGCCTAGATGCAAAGGCAAGGCAGGAGTGGAGCTGAGGCCAGGAAGGCGCCAGTGGCCTCTCCCAGCATCGCACAGCCTGCTCCTTCCCGGGCAGCAAGCCTAGCAGCGAGGCAAGCCTGGGCAAGTCTCGCCCAGGGCAGAGCAGCCTCGCGCAAGGCACTTGACTAGATCCGGCCTCGGAGCAGAGCTGGAGCTCTGCCGTCCTGGAGGCACACTCGGCTCGGCCCAAGCAGGGATTGCAGCTGCACGCGGCTTGGCTCCCTCGACTCTTCCCAAGGAGGCTCGCTTCCAAGCGGACTGTGCACTTGGCTTCCAGGCAGGGACGCCCCGCGCCTCCTGCAGGTCTCGGCACAGGGGCTGCTTCCCCTGAGCGGAGGCTGTGGCGGCAGCCCAGACACCCAGGGGCAGGCCCCAACCACCTGCACACGTCTCTGCTGGTGGGGAGAGCACTAGGAAATGACGTCTGTCAGGCACCTTCTGGGCGCTCACGGAGTCAGCCTCCGGGTGTGTGGGGCTGCAGACCACAGCCAGGGGCCCTGGGAAGCCTGGTGCTCTCCGTGCTGTGCTGAGTCTGGGCGGCCAAGCGAGCGCTGGAGGAGCCCTGCACTTGCCATTCCCTTCCCTATGACAGAGCTCTCACGGCTGGAGGGCTTGGCAGCGTGCAACCCACCGGCCCCTAAGCCCTCCGCAAGGACGCCTGGGGACTAGGTGCAAAGGCAAGGCAGGAGTGGAGCTGAGGCCAGGAAGGCGCCAGGAGCGTCTGCCTGTCTGGCGCAGCCTGCTCCTTCCCGGGCAGGAAGCCTAGCAGCGAGGCACGTCTGGGCAAGGCTCGCCCAGGGCAGAGCAGCCTCACGCCAGCAACTCTGCCAGATCGGGCCTCTGAGCAGAGCTGGAGCTCTGCCGTACTGGAGGCTCACTGGGCTCCGCCCAAGGAGTGAGTGCAGACGCACGCAGCTGGGCTGCCTCCTCTTCTCCCGAGGAGGCTCGCTTCCCGCATGCTGTGCACTAGGCTTCCAGGCGGGGGCGCCCCGCGCCTCCTACAGGTCTTGGCTCAGGGGCTGCTTCCCTGGAGCTGGGGCTGCCGGCGGGAGCCCAGACACGCAGGGGCAGGCCCCACCACCTGCACACGTCTCTGCCGGGGAGCAGAGCGCTAGGGACATGACGTCTGTCAGGCACCTTCTGGGCGCCCACGGAGTCAGCCTCCGGGAGTGTGGGGCTGCAGACCACAGCCAGGGGACCTGGGAGCCTTGTGCTCTCCGTGCGGCGCTGAGTCTGGGCGGCCAAGCACCCGCTGGAGGAGCCCTGCACTTGCCCTCCCCTCCCCACTACGAGAGGCCTCCCTGCTGGAGGGCTTGGCGGTGTGCAAGCCACCGGCTCCTAAGCCTTCCCCAAGGACGCCCGGGGCCTAGATGCAAAGGCAAGGCAGGAGTGGAGCTGAGGCCAGGAAGGCGCCAGTGGCCTCTCCCAGCATCGCACAGCCTGCTCCTTCCCGGGCAGCAAGCCTAGCAGCGAGGCAAGCTGGGCAAGTCTCGCCCAGGGCAGAGCAGCCTCGCGCAAGGCACTTGACTAGATCCGGCCTCGGAGCAGAGCTGGAGCTCTGCCGTCCTGGAGGCACACTCGGCTCGGCCCAAGCAGGGATTGCAGCTGCACGCGGCTTGGCTCCCTCGACTCTTCCCAAGGAGGCTCGCTTCCAAGCGGACTGTGCACTTGGCTTCCAGGCAGGGACGCCCCGCGCCTCCTGCAGGTCTCGGCACAGGGGCTGCTTCCCCTGAGCGGAGGCTGTGGGCGGCAGCCCAGACACGCAGGGGCAGGCCCCAACCACCTGCACACGTCTCTGCTGGTGGGGAGAGCACTAGGGAAATGACGTCTGTCAGGCACCTTCTGGGCGCTCACGGAGTCAGCCTCCGGGTGTGTGGGGCTGCAGACCACAGCCAGGGGCCCTGGGAAGCCTGGTGCTCTCCGTGCTGTGCTGAGTCTGGGCGGCCAAGCGAGCGCTGAGGAGCCCTGCACTTGCCATTCCCTTCCCTATGACAGAGCTCTCACGGCTGGAGGGCTTGGCAGCGTGCAACCCACCGGCCCTCAGCCCTCCGCAAGGACGCCTGGGGACTAGGTGCAAAGGCAAGGCAGGAGTGGAGCTGAGGCCAGGAAGGCGCCAGGAGCGTCTGCCTGTCTGGCGCAGCCTGCTCCTTCCCGGGCAGGAAGCCTAGCAGCGAGGCACGTCTGGGCAAGGCTCGCCCAGGGCAGAGCAGCCTCACGCCAGCAACTCTGCCAGATCGGGCCTCTGAGCAGAGCTGGAGCTCTGCCGTACTGGAGGCTCACTGGGCTCCGCCCAAGGAGTGAGTGCAGACGCACGCAGCTGGGCTGCCTCCTCTTCTCCCGAGGAGGCTCGCTTCCCGCATGCTGTGCACTAGGCTTCCAGGCGGGGGCGCCCCGCGCCTCCTACAGGTCTTGGCTCAGGGGCTGCTTCCCTGGAGCTGGGGCTGCCGGCGGGAGCCCAGACACGCAGGGGCAGGCCCCACCACCTGCACACGTCTCTGCCGGGGAGCAGAGCGCTAGGGACATGACGTCTGTCAGGCACCTTCTGGGCGCCCACGGAGTCAGCCTCCGGGAGTGTGGGGCTGCAGACCACAGCCAGGGGACCTGGGAGCCTTGTGCTCTCCGTGCGGCGCTGAGTCTGGGCGGCCAAGCACCCGCTGGAGGAGCCCTGCACTTGCCCTCCCCTCCCCTCTACGAGAGGCCTCCCTGCTGGAGGGCTTGGCGGTGTGCAAGCCACCGGCTCCTAAGCCTTCCCCAAGGACGCCCGGGGCCTAGATGCAAAGGCAAGGCAGGAGTGGAGCTGAGGCCAGGAAGGCGCCAGTGGCCTCTCCCAGCATCGCACAGCCTGCTCCTTCCCGGGCAGCAAGCCTAGCAGCGAGGCAAGCCTGGGCAAGTCTCGCCCAGGGCAGAGCAGCCTCGCGCAAGGCACTTGACTAGATCCGGCCTCGGAGCAGAGCTGGAGCTCTGCCGTCCTGGAGGCACACTCAGCTTGGCCCAAGCAGGGATTGCAGCTGCACGCGGCTTGGCTCCCTCGACTCTTCCCAAGGAGGCTCGCTTCCAGCGGACTGTGCACTTGGCTTCCAGGCAGGGACGCCCCGCGCCTCCTGCAGGTCTTGGCACAGGGGCTGCTTCCCCTGAGCGGAGGCTGTGGGTGGCAGCCCAGACACGCAGGGGCAGGCCCCAACCACCTGCACACGTCTCTGCTGGTGGGGAGAGCACTAGGGAAATGACGTCTGTCAGGCACCTTCTGGGCGCTCACGGAGTCAGCCTCCGGGTGTGTGGGGCTGCAGACCACAGCCAGGGGCCCTGGGAAGCCTGGTGCTCTCCGTGCTGTGCTGAGTCTGGGCGGCCAAGCGAGCGCTGGAGGAGCCCTGCACTTGCCATTCCCTTCCCTATGACAGAGCTCTCACGGCTGGAGGGCTTGGCAGCGTGCAACCCACCGGCCCCTCAGCCCTCCGCAAGACGCCTGGGGACTAGGTGCAAAGGCAAGGCAGGAGTGGAGCTGAGGCCAGGGAAGGCGCCAGGAGCGTCTGCCTGTCTGGCGCAGCCTGCTCCTTCCCGGGCAGGAAGCCTAGCAGCGAGGGCACGTCTGGGCAAGGCTCGCCCAGGGCAGAGCAGCCTCACGCCAGCAACTCTGCCAGATCGGGCCTCTGAGCAGAGCTGGAGCTCTGCCGTACTGGAGGCTCACTGGGCTCCGCCCAAGGAGTGAGTGCAGACGCACGCAGCTGGGCTGCCTCCTCTTCTCCCGAGGAGGCTCGCTTCCGCATGCTGTGCACTAGGCTTCCAGGCGGGGGCGCCCCGCGCCTCCTACAAGTCTTGGCTCAGGGGCTGCTTCCCTGGAGCTGGGGCTGCCGGCGGGAGCCCAGACACGCAGGGGCAGGCCCCACCACCTGCACACGTCTCTGCTGGGGAGCAGAGCGCTAGGGACATGACGTCTGTCAGGCACCTTCTGGGCGCCCACGGAGTCAGCCTCCGGGAGTGTGGGGCTGCAGACCACAGCCAGGGGACCTGGGAGCCTTGTGCTCTCCGTGCGGCGCTGAGTCTGGGCGGCCAAGCACCCGCTGGAGGAGCCCTGCACTTGCCCTCCCCTCCCCTCTACGAGAGGCCTCCCTGCTGGAGGGCTTGGCGGTGTGCAAGCCACCGGCTCCTAAGCCTTCCCCAAGGACGCCCGGGGCCTAGATGCAAAGGCAAGGCAGGAGTGGAGCTGAGGCCAGGAAGGCGCCAGTGGCCTCTCCCAGCATCGCACAGCCTGCTCCTTCCAGGGCAGCAAGCCTAGCAGCGAGGCAAGCCTGGGCAAGTCTCGCCCAGGGCAGAGCAGCCTCGCGCAAGGCACTTGACTAGATCCGGCCTCGGAGCAGAGCTGGAGCTCTGCCGTCCTGGAGGCACACTCGGCTCGGCCCAAGCAGGGATTGCAGCTGCACGCGGCTTGGCTCCCTCGACTCTTCCCAAGGAGGCTCGCTTCCAAGCGGACTGTGCACTTGGCTTCCAGGCAGGGACGCCCGCGCCTCCTGCAGGTCTCGGCACAGGGGCTGCTTCCCCTGAGCGGAGGCTGTGGGCGGCAGCCCAGACACCCAGGGGCAGGCCCCAACCACCTGCACACGTCTCTGCTGGTGGGGAGAGCACTAGGGAAATGACGTCTGTCAGGCACCTTCTGGGCGCTCACGGAGTCAGCCTCCGGGTGTGTGGGGCTGCAGACCACAGCCAGGGGCCCTGGGAAGCCTGGTGCTCTCCGTGCTGTGCTGAGTCTGGGCGGCCAAGCGAGCGCTGGAGGAGCCCTGCACTTGCCATTCCCTTCCCTATGACAGAGCTCTCACGGCTGGAGGGCTTGGCAGCGTGCAACCCACCGGCCCCTAAGCCCTCCGCAAGGACGCCTGGGGACTAGGTGCAAAGGCAAGGCAGGAGTGGAGCTGAGGCCAGGAAGGCGCCAGGAGCGTCTGCCTGTCTGGCGCAGCCTGCTCCTTCCCGGGCAGGAAGCCTAGCAGCGAGGCACGTCTGGGCAAGGCTCGCCCAGGGCAGAGCAGCCTCACGCCAGCAACTCTGCCAGATCGGGCCTCTGAGCAGAGCTGGAGCTCTGCCGTACTGGAGGCTCACTGGGCTCCGCCCAAGGAGTGAGTGCAGACGCACGCAGCTGGGCTGCCTCCTCTTCTCCCGAGGAGGCTCGCTTCCCGCATGCTGTGCACTAGGCTTCCAGGCGGGGGCGCCCCGCGCCTCCTACAGGTCTTGGCTCAGGGGCTGCTTCCCTGGAGCTGGGGCTGCCGGCGGGAGCCCAGACACGCAGGGGCAGGCCCCACCACCTGCACACGTCTCTGCCGGGGAGCAGAGCGCTAGGGACATGACGTCTGTCAGGCACCTTCTGGGCGCCCACGGAGTCAGCCTCCGGGAGTGTGGGGCTGCAGACCACAGCCAGGGGACCTGGGAGCCTTGTGCTCTCCGTGCGGCGCTGAGTCTGGGCGGCCAAGCACCCGCTGGAGGAGCCCTGCACTTGCCCTCCCCTCCCCACTACGAGAGGCCTCCCTGCTGGAGGCTTGGCGGTGTGCAAGCCACCGGCTCCTAAGCCTTCCCCAAGGACGCCCGGGGCCTAGATGCAAAGGCAAGGCAGGAGTGGAGCTGAGGCCAGGAAGGCGCCAGTGGCCTCTCCCAGCATCGCACAGCCTGCTCCTTCCCGGGCAGCAAGCCTAGCAGCGAGGCAAGCCTGGGCAAGTCTCGCCCAGGGCAGAGCAGCCTCGCGCAAGGCACTTGACTAGATCCGGCCTCGGAGCAGAGCTGGAGCTCTGCCGTCCTGGAGGCACACTCGGCTTGGCCCAAGCAGGGATTGCAGCTGCACGCGGCTTGGCTCCCTCGACTCTTCCCAAGGAGGCTCGCTTCCAAGCGGACTGTGCACTTGGCTTCCAGGCAGGGACGCCCCGCGCCTCCTGCAGGTCTTGGCACAGGGGCTGCTTCCCCTGAGCGGAGGCTGTGGGCGGCAGCCCAGACACGCAGGGGCAGGCCCCAACCACCTGCACACGTCTCTGCTGGTGGGGAGAGCACTAGGGAAATGACGTCTGTCAGGCACCTTCTGGGCGCTCACGGAGTCAGCCTCCGGGTGTGTGGGGCTGCAGACCACAGCCAGGGGCCCTGGGAAGCCTGGTGCTCTCCGTGCTGTGCTGAGTCTGGGCGGCCAAGCGAGCGCTGGAGGAGCCCTGCACTTGCCATTCCCTTCCCTATGACAGAGCTCTCACGGCTGGAGGGCTTGGCAGCGTGCAACCCACCGGCCCCTCAGCCCTCCGCAAGGACGCCTGGGGACTAGGTGCAAAGGCAAGGCAGGAGTGGAGCTGAGGCCAGGAAGGCGCCAGGAGCGTCTGCCTGTCTGGCGCAGCCTGCTCCTTCCCGGGCAGGAAGCCTAGCAGCGAGGCACGTCTGGGCAAGGCTCGCCCAGGGCAGAGCAGCCTCACGCCAGCAACTCTGCCAGATCGGGCCTCTGAGCAGAGCTGGAGCTCTGCCGTACTGGAGGCTCACTGGGCTCCGCCCAAGGAGTGAGTGCAGACGCACGCAGCTGGGCTGCCTCCTCTTCTCCCGAGGAGGCTCGCTTCCCGCATGCTGTGCACTAGGCTTCCAGGCGGGGGCGCCCCGCGCCTCCTACAGGTCTTGGCTCAGGGGCTGCTTCCCTGGAGCTGGGGCTGCCGGCGGGAGCCCAGACACGCAGGGGCAGGCCCCACCACCTGCACACGTCTCTGCCGGGGAGCAGAGCGCTAGGGACATGACGTCTGTCAGGCACCTTCTGGGCGCCCACGGAGTCAGCCTCCGGGAGTGTGGGGCTGCAGACCACAGCCAGGGGACCTGGGAGCCTTGTGCTCTCCGTGCGGCGCTGAGTCTGGGCGGCCAAGCACCCGCTGGAGGAGCCCTGCACTTGCCCTCCCCTCCCCTCTACGAGAGGCCTCCCTGCTGGAGGGCTTGGCGGTGTGCAAGCCACCGGCTCCTAAGCCTTCCCCAAGGACGCCCGGGGCCTAGATGCAAAGGCAAGGCAGGAGTGGAGCTGAGGCCAGGAAGGCGCCAGTGGCCTCTCCCAGCATCGCACAGCCTGCTCCTTCCCGGGCAAGCAAGCCTAGCAGCGAGGCAAGCCTGGGCAAGTCTCGCCCAGGGCAGAGCAGCCTCGCGCAAGGCACTTGACTAGATCCGGCCTCGGAGCAGAGCTGGAGCTCTGCCGTCCTGGAGGCACACTCGGCTCGGCCCAAGCAGGGATTGCAGCTGCACGCGGCTTGGCTCCCTCGACTCTTCCCAAGGAGGCTCGCTTCCAAGCGGACTGTGCACTTGGCTTCCAGGCAGGGACGCCCCGCGCCTCCTGCAGGTCTCGGCACAGGGGCTGCTTCCCCTGAGCGGAGGCTGTGGGCGGCAGCCCAGACACCCAGGGGCAGGCCCCAACCACCTGCACACGTCTCTGCTGGTGGGGAGAGCACTAGGGAAATGACGTCTGTCAGGCACCTTTCTGGGCGCTCACGGAGTCAGCCTCCGGGTGTGTGGGGCTGCAGACCACAGCCAGGGGCCCTGGGAAGCCTGGTGCTCTCCGTGCTGTGCTGAGTCTGGGCGGCCAAGCGAGCGCTGGAGGAGCCCTGCACTTGCCATTCCCTTCCCTATGACAGAGCTCTCACGGCTGGAGGGCTTGGCAGCGTGCAACCCACCGGCCCCTAAGCCCTCCGCAAGGACGCCTGGGGACTAGGTGCAAAGGCAAGGAGGCAGGAGTGGAGCTGAGGCCAGGAAGGCGCCAGGAGCGTCTGCCTGTCTGGCGCAGCCTGCTCCTTCCCGGGCAGGAAGCCTAGCAGCGAGGCACGTCCTGGGCAAGGCTCGCCAGGGCAGAGCAGCCTCACGCCAGCAACTCTGCCAGATCGGGCCTCTGAGCAGAGCTGGAGCTCTGCCGTACTGGAGGCTCACTGGGCTCCGCCCAAGGAGTGAGTGCAGACGCACGCAGCTGGGCTGCCTCCTCTTCTCCCGAGGAGGCTCGCTTCCCGCATGCTGTGCACTAGGCTTCCAGGCGGGGGCGCCCCGCGCCCTCCTACAGGTCTTGGCTCAGGGGCTGCTTCCCTGGAGCTGGGGCTGCCGGCGGGAGCCCAGACACGCAGGGGCAGGCCCCACCACCTGCACACGTCTCTGCCGGGGAGCAGAGCGCTAGGGACATGACGTCTGTCAGGCACCTTCTGGGCGCCCACGGAGTCAGCCTCCGGGAGTGTGGGGCTGCAGACCACAGCCAGGGGACCTGGGAGCCTTGTGCTCTCCGTGCGGCGCTGAGTCTGGGCGGCCAAGCACCCGCTGGAGGAGCCCTGCACTTGCCCTCCCCTCCCCTCTACGAGAGGCCTCCCTGCTGGAGGGCTTGGCGGTGTGCAAGCCACCGGCTCCTAAGCCTTCCCCAAGGACGCCCGGGGCCTAGATGCAAAGGCAAGGCAGGAGTGGAGCTGAGGCCAGGAAGGCGCCAGTGGCCTCTCCCAGCATCGCACAGCCTGCTCCTTCCCGGGCAGCAAGCCTAGCAGCGAGGCAAGCCTGGGCAAGTCTCGCCCAGGGCAGAGCAGCCTCGCGCAAGGCACTTGACTAGATCCGGCCTCGGAGCAGAGCTGGAGCTCTGCCGTCCTGGAGGCACACTCGGCTTGGCCCAAGCAGGGATTGCAGCTGCACGCGGCTTGGCTCCCTCGACTCTTCCCAAGGAGGCTCGCTTCCAAGCGGACGGTGCACTTGGCTTCCAGGCAGGGACGCCCCGCGCCTCCTGCAGGTCTTGGCACAGGGGCTGCTTCCCCTGAGCGGAGGCTGTGGGCGGCAGCCCAGACACGCAGGGGCAGGCCCCAACCACCTGCACACGTCTCTGCTGGTGGGGAGAGCACTAGGGAAATGACGTCTGTCAGGGCACCTTCTGGGCGCTCACGGAGTCAGCCTCCGGGTGTGTGGGGCTGCATACCACAGCCAGGGGCCCTGGGAAGCCTGGTGCTCTCCGTGCTGTGCTGAGTCTGGGCGGCCAAGCGAGCGCTGGAGGAGCCCTGCACTTGCCATTCCCTTCCCTATGACAGAGCTCTCACGGCTGGAGGGCTTGGCAGCGTGCAACCCACCGGCCCCTCAGCCCTCCGCAAGGACGCCTGGGGACTAGGTGCAAAGGCAAGGCAGGAGTGGAGCTGAGGCCAGGAAGGCGCCAGGAGCGTCTGCCTGTCTGGCGCAGCCTGCTCCTTCCCGGGCAGGAAGCCTAGCAGCGAGGCACGTCTGGGCAAGGCTCGCCCAGGGCAGAGCAGCCTCACGCCAGCAACTCTGCCAGATCGGGCCTCTGAGCAGAGCTGGAGCTCTGCCGTACTGGAGGCTCACTGGGCTCCGCCCAAGGAGTGAGTGCAGACGCACGCAGCTGGGCTGCCTCCTCTTCTCCCGAGGAGGCTCGCTTCCCGCATGCTGTGCACTAGGCTTCCAGGCGGGGGCGCCCCGCGCCTCCTACAAGTCTTGGCTCAGGGGCTGCTTCCCTGGAGCTGGGGCTGCCGGCGGGAGCCCAGACACGCAGGGGCAGGCCCCACCACCTGCACACGTCTCTGCTGGGGAGCAGAGCGCTAGGGACATGACGTCTGTCAGGCACCTTCTGGGCGCCCACGGAGTCAGCCTCCGGGCGAGTGTGGGGCTGCAGACCACAGCCAGGGGACCTGGGAGCCTTGTGCTCTCCGTGCGGCGCTGAGTCTGGGCGGCCAAGCACCCGCTGGAGGAGCCCTGCACTTGCCCTCCCCTCCCCTCTACGAGAGGCCTCCCTGCTGGAGGGCTTGGCGGTGTGCAAGCCACCGGCTCCTAAGCCTTCCCCAAGGACGCCCGGGGCCTAGATGCAAAGGCAAGGCAGGAGTGGAGCTGAGGCCAGGAAGGCGCCAGTGGCCTCTCCCAGCATCGCACAGCCTGCTCCTTCCCGGGCAGCAAGCCTAGCAGCGAGGCAAGCCTGGGCAAGTCTCGCCCAGGGCAGAGCAGCCTCGCGCAAGGCACTTGACTAGATCCGGCCCTCGGAGCAGAGCTGGAGCTCTGCCGTCCTGGAGGCACACTCGGCTCGGCCCAAGCAGGGATTGCAGCTGCACGCGGCTTGGCTCCCTCGACTCTTCCCAAGGAGGCTCGCTTCCAAGCGGACTGTGCACTTGGCTTCCAGGCAGGGACGCCCCGCGCCTCCTGCAGGTCTCGGCACAGGGGCTGCTTCCCCTGAGCGGAGGCTGTGGGCGGCAGCCCAGACACCCAGGGGCAGGCCCCAACCACCTGCACACGTCTCTGCTGGTGGGGAGAGCACTAGGGAAATGACGTCTGTCAGGCACCTTCTGGGCGCTCACGGAGTCAGCCTCCGGTGTGTGGGGCTGCAGACCACAGCCAGGGGCCCTGGGAAGCCTGGTGCTCTCCGTGCTGTGCTGAGTCTGGGCGGCCAAGCGAGCGCTGGAGGAGCCCTGCACTTGCCATTCCCTTCCCTATGACAGAGCTCTCACGGCTGGAGGGCTTGGCAGCGTGCAACCCACCGGCCCCTAAGCCCTCCGCAAGGACGCCTGGGGACTAGGTGCAAAGGCAAGGCAGGAGTGGAGCTGAGGCCAGGAAGGCGCCAGGAGCGTCTGCCTGTCTGGCGCAGCCTGCTCCTTCCCGGGCAGGAAGCCTAGCAGCGAGGCACGTCTGGGCAAGGCTCGCCCAGGGCAGAGCAGCCTCACGCCAGCAACTCTGCCAGATCGGGCCTCTGAGCAGAGCTGGAGCTCTGCCGTACTGGAGGCTCACTGGGCTCCGCCCAAGGAGTGAGTGCAGACGCACGCAGCTGGGCTGCCTCCTCTTCTCCCGAGGAGGCTCGCTTCCCGCATGCTGTGCACTTGGCTTCCAGGCGGGGGCGCCCCCGCGCCTCCTACAGGTCTTGGCTCAGGGGCTGCTTCCCTGGAGCTGGGGCTGCCGGCGGGAGCCCAGACACGCAGGGGCAGGCCCCACCACCTGCACACGTCTCTGCCGGGGAGCAGAGCGCTAGGGACATGACGTCTGTCAGGCACCTTCTGGGCGCCCACGGAGTCAGCCTCCGGGAGTGTGGGCTGCTGCAGACCACAGCCAGGGGACCTGGGAGCCTTGTGCTCTCCGTGCGGCGCTGAGTCTGGGCGGCCAAGCACCCGCTGGAGGAGCCCTGCACTTGCCCTCCCCTCCCCACTACGAGAGGCCTCCCTGCTGGAGGGCTTGGCGGTGTGCAAGCCACCGGCTCCTAAGCCTTCCCCAAGGACGCCCGGGGCCTAGATGCAAAGGCAAGGCAGGAGTGGAGCTGAGGCCAGGAAGGCGCCAGTGGCCTCTCCCAGCATCGCACAGCCTGCTCCTTCCCGGGCAGCAAGCCTAGCAGCGAGGCAAGCCTGGGCAAGTCTCGCCCAGGGCAGAGCAGCCTCGCGCAAGGCACTTGACTAGATCCGGCCTCGGAGCAGAGCTGGAGCTCTGCCGTCCTGGAGGCACACTCGGCTTGGCCCAAGCAGGGATTGCAGCTGCACGCGGCTTGGCTCCCTCGACTCTTCCCAAGGAGGCTCGCTTCCAAGCGGACTGTGCACTTGGCTTCCAGGCAGGGACGCCCCGCGCCTCCTGCAGGTCTTGGCACAGGGGCTGCTTCCCCTGAGCGGAGGCTGTGGGCGGCAGCCCAGACACGCAGGGGCAGGCCCCAACCACCTGCACACGTCTCTGCTGGTGGGGAGAGCACTAGGGAAATGACGTCTGTCAGGCACCTTCTGGGCGCTCACGGAGTCAGCCTCCGGGTGTGTGGGGCTGCAGACCACAGCCAGGGGCCCTGGGAAGCCTGGTGCTCTCCGTTGCTGTGCTGAGTCTGGGCGGCCAAGCGAGCGCTGGAGGAGCCCTGCACTTGCCATTCCCTTCCCTATGACAGAGCTCTCACGGCTGGAGGGCTTGGCAGCGTGCAACCCACCGGCCCCTCAGCCCTCCGCAAGGACGCCTGGGGACTAGGTGCAAAGGCAAGGCAGGAGTGGAGCTGAGGCCAGGAAGGCGCCAGGAGCGTCTGCCTGTCTGGCGCAGCCTGCTCCTTCCCGGGCAGGAAGCCTAGCAGCGAGGCACGTCTGGGCAAGGCTCGCCCAGGGCAGAGCAG